>NC_025993.2:36016528-36042862 GCF_000442705.2 Elaeis guineensis
GGCAAACATGGGAGTCGAGCCAGGCTGCTCGATCCCATCTCGTCGTATGCTGTGCTCCTCCTGACCTGAGACCTGCTCGGGCATATCCTGCGGCAATGGAATCTCATCTGGCGACGTCGCCTCTCATCCTCCCGAGTCTCCTGTCTCGTGCCCGATCTGCCTCTTGGAGCTCCACCTCGCTCTGGGCTCCGCCTGGCTCCCGAAGCTCCACCTCGCACTGGGCTCCCCTGCCAGGTATAATATCCTCTGCTCCCTTTCTTCCCCTCCAGCAATAATCCTATCGCCGCGTAGCACACTCAAGATTTCTCCACCAGCTACCATCCTATAGCCTCTCGAATCCAGTCTGCTAAGTGAGATAAGATTCTACTTGAAATCGGATATGTATCGGACCTCCCCCAATCTCCTCTCTGCACCATCATGTCTCCTCCAGCTGACCGTCCCAATGCCTATGATCGCACAGCTCGATCCATCCGGCAGATATACAGTGCCCTCACTGTTCTCCAGGGAGTCAAGCTGCTCCTCTCTGCAACATACGTGATAGGGGCATGCAGAATCTAATATCCACTGCTGGGAAGAAGTAGATACTCGTCAGATATCTCCAGGATATCTTCATCTAAATCGCTGCCGGCCGTCGCTACAGCAGCCACCGTCCGATTTTTAAGTTGAGGGCAATCTCTGGCTAGATGCCCCAACTCCTCACATTGATAACACCTGGTTTTGCTCAAGTCCCTCCTGGACTTAGACCACCCTCGTTGCGATCTCCTGTCGCTTCGTCTACCACCTCCTGCTCTTCCAGAAGCCACCAAAGCTGAGCTACCACCACCTGAGCTCGAAGCTGGGTTCTCCCTCCTGAGAACCTCGTTCTGGAGTATCGTAGCGGTGACCTCGTCCATCTTGATAGTGCTCTTCCCCACTAGAAGAGCAGTCACCAAGGACTCGTACGAAGGAGAAAGCGATGCCAGCAAAACCAGCGCCCTGTTCTTCTCCTCAACATTCTCACCAACGCTGAGGAGGTCGGTGAGGATCTTCTGGAAGTGGCTCAAATGCTCCTGCATGCTTGTCCCTCAGTCATCCGCAGTTGATAAAAGTACCTCCAGAGGAAAAGAGTGTTGGTGAGAGACTTTGCCATGTACAACTCCCGAGCTTCGACCACAGCACCGTCGGGGAAGTCTCGCTCAGCACATGGATCACCACCTCATCCGCCAGGTACATGCGGATGGTACTCACCGTCTGCATCTGTAGCCGTTTTCAAATCCCGCACCTCCATGGTGGTCGGCTTCTCATCGCACAAGAGAGCATCGATCAATCTCTGTTGGATGAGCACATCCTTCCCCCTTGCCTGCCACAAGGAGAAATTGCTCTTACCATCGAACTTGTTGATCTCCATCTTGATTGTTCCTGTCTTCTCCATCTTCAGTCTTGCTCACCACCACTGCAATCTGCGTCCTTATACTGCCTTGCTCTGATACCACTTGTTGGGTGGATGTCTGGCCAGGACACCACCTCCCAAGATCTTTTTAGTACCACGCGATGCAGCAAGAAGAAAGAAGAAACAAAACAAAAGGAAAACAATCAAAATACGTGGATCAGCCACAAAAGGGCTCGCCTCCATAGGGCATGCAAACTTCACTATGAAAAAAAAATTTTACAAGAGGAGACCTCACCCTCAAACCCTTGTACATCCAATTCTCTCTCACCTGAAGTTTCCCTCACAAAAGCTCTCTCTCTCTTGAAGACCCCCTGAACCCCTGAAATACCTGGTGACCGCTGTCCAGGAGCCTCCTGCTCCTTCTCTCTCAGTGCTTCCGCCTCTCTCTCTTTTCTCGGATTCGTACGGTGCGAGAAAACCAACTACACCTTCTATTCTTTGTGTACAGGGCTTTTTATAAACCTTAATCACGACTTAGATCATGATTAGGACTCTTTAATCAACCCAAATCACGTCTCCGATCGTCGGATCAAGACCGGGAGCCATCTGGGCCCTCCGATAGCACTCCGATCCACGAAATAGTGCCGTGGACCGTGAGAAACGCGTGGGAAATGCCCACGCGGTCCACAGGCCCAGCTGTGGACCGCTCGGTCCACGGTGGACCAGTGCAAAGGGCCAGCAGGGCCGGCCCGCTCCCGTACGCGGGCCTGCGCGCGCTTGGGCCGCGCGCCCGGCTGGGCCGCACGCCTGGCTGGGCCATGCACCCGGCTGGGCCACCCGCCCGCGTGGGTCATGCATCCCTGGCAGGCCTGGGTCGCGCGTCCCGCGCATCGCCACCGGCCGCCGGCAGTCCTCCATCGCCTCGAATCTCGTGCCGACTTCAAAAGCTCGTATCTCCTCCATCCGAGCTTCATTTCGGATGATCTTGGTCTCGTTGGACTCCATTTTTCATCGCGAACCTCGCTGTGGGCTCAATCTCGAGGCATCAAATCCTAACACATAGCAACAATTGCTATTAGGTTCTCCTTGCTAACTTTTAGCAAATCTTCTTTTCTTGTAACTTTTACAAATTGATCCTGATTATCAATCATATTGATAAATAGGTCAAGATTCAATCGTTTGATCTAATCAAACTTCTATTATGTGTGACCCTATAGACTCTCTTCTGTCTGGTAGTGAGATATATCATGATCTCCATCATAGTATCATCGAAATACCTTTCAATAGATTGAAACAATTCCAATTTACATCTATCAATGATCATTGATCCAAAATAATCTTAGTGGGTTCTCACAATCCACTAGTAATGTCTCGCAACATATGGTAGCAACCCAGTAGAATAGAATAAATAGAACTTCTAGGTATAGTTACCATATGATTTAGTTCCTCTATCGTAAGTCTCGATCAAGATGGAGATTATAAAAACTCATCAAACCCCAATATCTATTATATGCAAAATTCAATTAGCTCGAGTCCTAATTGTGAAACTCATAGAAACTTTTTCTATCAATCACCTTACTATGGCCACAGACTTAGAGACTCAGCTTCTCAAATCTCATAGAACTGCTTATCTACTAAGATCAATAGATCACACATAGGTATGTGTCTTACTTCTACAATGAACCTACTGTAGCCAACATCACTACAAGGACCTAAATAGCTAAGAGACTATGTCTATGTGCAGTCAAACTACAGCAACCCTACTGTGAGTAGCCGATGCCACTGCAGATCAAAGAATCACTCACACCATTACAGTATCAAGAAGATTACTGACAGATGAGTAGACATCCATGTGATCTCTCATATGGTCATGCTGGTATCGATATTCTCCAACAATCATCCACACTCTCGCTTAGTGTCTTTATACTGTAAACTCGAGACTTGTCTATCTTGAAAAAGTGATTCATACTTCGATCTAGCTAGATCAATCACTGTTCCTATGATGATTCATCGATCAGAAGCAATTTAGAAATTAATCACATATGTTTCAAATTCTCAACTCTTAAAAATATATATCTTTAATTTATTAATTTTTGGATAATTAAGGATACATTACACAAGAATGAAAATAAAAATTATCCACTTTATTAATAAATTAATATTTTAAATATAAATTTATATCCTAAAAAATTATAATATCTACCATATTAGCTTCTAAGGTATACATCCAACAATCTCTCATTTGCACTAAAGTCAATTGGCCACTAACCTAAGGTCCATCTTCTCAAGATGGACTTCAGTCTTTTACTGGCTCAACTACTTTGTCAGTAGGTTTGCCATATTATCCATGGAGTCTACTTATCATATCTCAATATACTTCTTCTCGAAATACTCGCGTATAATATGAAACTGTCGCTCGATGTGTTTGACTTTTGATGAAACCTAGGCTCCTTAGCAAATGCTATGGCACGATTGTTATTGCAGTATAGTGTGATGGCATCTGATGGTATTACATCAAGTTTTATGATGAATTTTATATACCAGAAGGCTTCCATTGCAACATCTGAGGGTACCGATATACTCAGCTTCTATTATCGAATCCGTAATGATGGGTTGTTTGAAACTCTTTCAGCTAGTAGTGCCACCATTACATATAAATACACATCCTGATGTAGATCTTCTATCATCAGGATTAGACATAAAGTCTGAATCAGTGTATCCTTTAACCTACATCTCGGACTCTTTCTAAAGATCAAGAACAAATCTTTAGTTCCTCTCAAGTACTTAAGGATGTTTTTCATAGCTATCTAGTACTCTTTGCCTGGATTAGACTGATATCTGCTCGTGACGCTCAAGGATAATATCAGATCGAATATACAATATGGCATACATAAGGCTCCTTATAGTCGAAGCATAAGGATCCTACTTATGCACTGATCTTTTCAGATATGTTTGAGCATATTTTCTTGGAGAGACTAATACCATGTCTAAAAGATAGGAGTCTCCTTTTAGAATTTTTCATGCTGAATCTCTTTAGCACTTCTTCTATGTATATTTTTTATGAAAGGCCAAGCATCATTTTAGATCCATCTCTATAAATCTTTATTCTCAGAATATAGGATGCTTCTCTTAGATTTTCATAGAGAATTTTTTGGATAACCATCTTTTGATCGAGGTTAGTATAGGAATGTCATTTCCAATAAAGAGGATGTCATCCACGTACAGTATGAGGAATTGACAGTATTTTCACTGATCTTTTTGTATATACAAGGTTCCTCCTTATTCTTGATGAAATCAAATGATCTATCGCATTGTTGAAACAAGTATTCCAACTCCGAGAAGCTTGCTTAAGTCATATATGGATCTTTACAGCTTGTAGACTTTGTAATCTCCATAACTGAAAGTAAAATCAAAGAGCTACTCTATATAGATATCTTCCTCAAGATATTCATTTAGAAATATAATTTTTACATCCATCGTCATATTCTATAATCATAAAATTACAATAGCAAGCAGTATACGGACGGATTAAGCATCGCCACAGCAAAAGATATCTGATAGTAATACATTTGCATTGACTATAAACCTTTGTCACGAGCCTAGCTTTATAGATCTCTATCTTACCATCTGCATCTATTTTCTTTTTGTAGATCATTTATTTCCAATGGATACTATACCTTCTGGTGGATCTACTAAAATTCATACTTAGTTCGAGTGTATTAAGTCAATTTCTGACTTCATAGCATTCAACCATTTCTCAGAGTCAATATCAGACATTACCTCATCATAGATTTTGAGATCATTCTATTATCCTTATCTTCATAAGAAATATTTTCTCTACTTCCTCTATAAACATACCCAAGTATCTTTTAGAAGAATGAAGGACCCTACTAGACCTACGAGTGCAGGAGGTTCTATATCTATTGGCTAATATTAATGGGTTTGAAAGAATCTATAGCTCATTGCTCTTAAGAGATTTTCTTTCGACTCAATCAACCTCCCATGCACCATCCTAGATAAACTATTTTTTTCAAAAAATATGTGTCGACCATAATCATATTTGATCTCTGAAAAAAAACATATCATATTGTTGCCCAGCTATGCAACCCAAGAGGGGGGGTGAATTGGGTTTCTAAAAATTTTAAGCCCAACAAATAACTTATGAAGAACAAAACAATGGCTTTAAATCAATATTAATTACCTAAAGTAGTATTGCAAGGATATAATAAAGAAATAAGATAAAGCGATAAAGCACACCACAAACACAAGGATTTATAGTGGTTCGGTGCTAACCTTGCACCTACATCCACTCCCCAAGATCCCACTTGGGAATTTCAATCCACTATCCTTTGTATTCAACCCGAATACAAAACGTCGGAAACTCCGACACTAGCTATCCCAAGCTAGAATACAAGACGTCGGAAACTCCGACCCTAGCTATCCCAAGCTAGAACACTTGTTTCCCGGGTACAAGCAAACCCAAAACACTCCGATTTCAGATTCGGATCAACCTTTCCTTGTTTTGGAAATCCTCCAAAAACAAGAGCAAAAACTCACAAAGAGTAAGAATATTTAGAGCACAGATGAATACAATAACAGCTCCTTAAATGAGCAAATATAACAATAAAAGCTTTACTCAAATGAAGAACCCCTTTTTCAGATTTTCTCAAGATGAATGAACGGTTGAACGCTTGAGAAGAGGTTGATTGTTGATTGAAGATCTCTTGAAAGCTTTGAACGATCTCTAGATCAAGGTTGAAACGATAGGCGTGAAGAATTCTCTCCTTGAAAGATCTTCCTTTTCTCTTTCACAATCTCTCTGGTATATTGTGGATCCTCTCTCTTTTTCTCTATGGATATTTCGTTGATCTCAGGCTTTTTCTTGCAAATTTGGATCCTCTCTTCTGTTCTTCTCTTTTTCCTCTTTTTCTCTTCACATTTGATTTCACGTTTGATCCACTATTTAATCTGCAATTTCTTTCATCATTTAAAGCATTTTGTAGCATTAGAAGCAAGAGAAAACAATTTAGGCAGATAAAGAGCCGTTAGAGGATTTTTAGGAAGCATAAATGGTAATTAAAATGGGCAAAAAAATAGCCGTTGCTGACATTTCCCGTCGCAGGGGTCGACTCATGAGTCGACTCATGCTTCAGGGGTCGACTCATGAGTCGACCTCTGTTGCAAAAACCAGAGAATGCTTTTCTGGAATTTCTTGGCTCAAATTAGCAGGGGTCGACTCATGAGTCGACTCATGCCTTGTGGGTCGACTCATGAGTCGACTCACAGGTCGTGCCAAGCCAGAAAACTAGCGTGCCAAGGAGAATTTTTGCGTGCCAATCAGCTCACAGTGCCATGAGTTGACTCATGAGTCGACTCATGCACTTCAAACCTTCATAACTTCAAAAATATAAGTCCAAACACAATGAAATTTTCACCAATAGATTTCAAATCATTTGTTCTACCAAATGTACTATCAAATCAGGATTTTAGTGAAATTACGATTTTGCCCTTGAAGAGCATAAGGACTTTTTCATTTTAAAATATTGTATCCCTTCAATCTGCTTTGTAATCATCAAAATCAATCTAGGAGCAACAATCTCCCCCTTTTTGATGATGACAAAACATATGAACAAAAATATTTATGTTAATGCATTAATTTCAAAAGAATCCATTATAGGTGTATATGCTTGAAAAGAGTATGATTCTTTTGGCATGTAATATAAATGCAAAAATAGTTTGTCCATTTTCTTAAAGATTTGAAAAGGGTATTAGATTATTTTGAGTTCAAGATATATCAGAGCAAGAGAAGATAAATAACTTTTTCTATGTATCAGAGCAAAAATAATTTTTACAATGATATCAGAAAAGATTTTATAATGTATCAGAGCAAGAAAATTTTTAATGTATCAGAGAAAATTTCATACAGTATCAGAGCAAATGTTATAATATATTAGAGAAACCTTCACACTGTATCGGATCAAATGTTATCATGTATCAGATCAAGTTGAAAGAAATTGTAGGATGTATCAGAGTAAAACAAATTTCTTATTGATGTATCAAGGTGAGTAAAATTTCAAAAGCAAGTTTGAATATCAGAGCTTATATATAAAAAAAATACTTATTTGCATTGTACTCATGATTTTGCTTTTGATGGATAACTTTTTGTTAAAGTTCTGTCTGATACCAAATTTTGATACCAAAATTTCTCAAAGTTTTGTTTAATCTTTCAATCCTTGTTTTTATCTAATTTCTCCAATATTTGTTTAATTTCTTCAATATTTGTTTTAATTTAATTTCTCCCCCTTTTTCTCATAATTTAGGGTTTTGCTTTTTGTCTATTTTCAATTTTTGTTTAATTTTAATTTCTCCCCCTTTTTGACATCATCAAACATAGTTAACTCTTCTTTTCTTTTTCTGAAATATTCTTTAATTTCCTCCTCTTTAGAGTTTTTCACAGATGTTTGCTCCCCCTTAATATAGCAATTATCAATAGCAAACAACAACAAGGAGAAGATAATATTTCAATAGATGTATCAGAGATTGAATATAACCAAAATATAATCATTACAAAGATATAGGTAAAAGATGATTTCATTAATATCATAATTGTTTCAATACATAAAATTCAACCAGCTAAATGTCAATACATGGCCCCAAGGTATAGATCCTAGAACAAGATACTAACTCCTAAGATCTAGATAAGTCAATGATCAGAGTCATCAGATATAGTATGAGAAGATGATGGATCAGAAGTGCGTCCTCTACCCCGTCTGCCTCTGCCAGAGTGGAAGTGCTGCACGAGAGGAGAACGAGATGAACTGGGTGGCTGAGAACGCTGAGATGCTAGGGACTGAACAAAATGAGTCTGATAGAATCAAGTACGTTCAGTCTCTGGAAACAGATTGAAGTAGAGCAGTGAACTGGGTGGTAGCATGCTCACTCGATCCTCTGATCTCTTTCCTCAGTAGCTCATATCCACCTTCTAATGCTCCTCTGAGCCTTCCAGCCTCTGCAGTGAGGTCTGTGACCTCAATAGTAGACTCCTGTGGCTGGGGATGGGCCAATGCAAGAACTTGCCCCTGCAAGTCAAGAACTCTGCCAGTAAGTCTCCAGACTGTATCCTCAAGCTGCTGTATCCTGACGGACTGATCTGAAATCATCTGAAATACAGTGGAGATGTGGGGAGTAATGGTCTGATCAGAAGAAGTAGCTCCAGGTGCAAAAGAAGTACTACTCCACTGGCTAGACAACAAAGAAGCCACACGCTGAGATATATGCTCGATCTGATCATCAGCCAGTCTGAACTCTGATGAGGTGCTCTGCTCTCTGGCTGATACACTGGTGTGGGCATCCTAGTAAACTCAGAAGGGCCAGCCTCAGTATCAGGAATGAACTGGGTATCTGGTGAAGCTGCCCTGAAATCATGTACAGGAGAAGATGGACCTTCTTCTTCTACTCTGCCTTCAGTTCTGTCTTCAGCTCTTTCCTCAGCTCTCTCCTCAGCTCTTTCTTCAGAGCCCTTGATCCAACCACCAACAGTCTTTGTAATTCCCATTCGGTGCAGGCTGTGTTGGTTGAAAGTGTCCACATGTGAGAGCTTGGTAGGTGTCTCCCCCTCACAGCTAACTCCAAACCTCCTAAATACTCTAGTAAGGGCCATACCATAAGGCAAGTGTGCCTTGGATCTGTTCAAAGTTTCTCTCATGGCCTCTATCATAAGTGCAGGGAGGTTTAGGGGGGTCTGAGTGATGATATGAAACATGACACATACATCTCTGCCAGATAGTAAGTCATGTCTACCACTCCTAGGAAAGAATAGTTTTGTCACAATCTGATGCAGGACCCTCATCTCAATGGACAGTAGCTTTGCTTCCAATCTGTTTAAACTTCCTGAAAAATCTTCTCCTAAGATAATTCTGATCCCTTCTTCTTTAATTGGGAGTTCCATATATGAGTATCCTTCACTAGGCAACTGAAGTATCTCTCCCAATATCCTAGAATCCAAACAGATGTCAATCCCCTTTACAGTTGAAGTCACAGACCCGTTTCCATAATTTAGGTTCTGGTAGAACTCTCTGACTAGATCAACATAGGTGACTTCCTTAAGAGAGCAATAAAGTTCCCATCCTTGATTTTTGATCTTGGTAGCAAAAGTAAAGCCTTCTTTCTCAAAGAACCGAAAATCTATATTTTTCCCGGTTTCTACTTTTCTATCAGAAAGAAGATTTACACTGGGGCTTATGGAGGATTGAGAGGGACCTTGAGCAGGTACTGAAACTGGATTGGGAACAGTGGAAGACTGAGCATGCCTTTTCTTTCGGACAATTTCCTCAGGCTCTCGGATTGATTTCCTCCTTTGGGGAAGTTTCATCTTTGGAGCCATATCCAATAAAGTAGCAGACAAGAAGACTTGAATTCAGTGGAGGAGGGATCACAAAAGAGTAAAGAAGAATTTTGGTGGAGAAAAGAAGTGGATTTTGAATGAACGGTGAAGTTCTAGGGCACGTTCCACCCGCCTATCACTGCGAGAAAGCACAGAAAAGTCCTTTTCAAGGAGGCAATTTTTGGTGGAGAGAAGGAGGGAGAATTGCCTCAGAATTGATCCTTGGATTTGGAGCAAAAAAAGTTGGAGAGGATGGCTTTCGGAAGGAAGACGATGAGAAGATGAGTCGTCTCATAAACAGGGTTTCCCGTTTTAAAAAAATGAACCCGATGGAAGTTGGTGGGATTTACAAGTTTGCCATTGAGTCGACTCATGGGGGTCGACTCATGAAGTTCAGAAATCAGGAAAAATACAAATAAATTCCAGAAAAATTCAAAATTTTGGGAGAAGAATTTTGCTCAATGATAAGTTTTTAGAGTGATAAAACTGAGCTTTTGGAACCAGGATAGTTGTTGGAAATTGAGCTCTAAGAATATTTGATAATAATTAAGAGAAGTTTAGGCAAATGGATCTAGAATTCCTAGATTTCTCCTAATTTCACAGAATCTATCCTCACTAAGGGCCTTTGTAAAGATATCAGCTAATTGATTTTCAGTGCAAACATATTCAAGAATTATATTTTTGTTTTGAACATGCTCTCTTATGAAATGATGTCTTATTTCAATATGTTTAGATCTTGAGTGTTGTATTGGATTTTTAGATAGATTTATGGCACTTGTATTATCACATTTTATTGGGTTTCATTAAGTTTGATTCCAAAATCTTCGAGTTGTTGCTTAATCCACAAGATTTGAGCACAACAACTTCCGGCTGCAATGTATTCGGCCTCAGCCGTAGACAGTGCCACCGAATTTTGTTTCTTGCTAAACCATGAGATTAGGTTAACTCCAAAAATTGGCAAGTTTCACTTGTGCTTTTTTTATCTAATTTACATCCAGCAAAATCAGCATCAGAATATCCTAACAAATTAATTTGTGAGTCCTTAGAGTACCATAACCCTATAGTTTGTGTACCATTTAAGTATCTAAGGATTCTTTTAACAGCATTCAAATGAGATTCCTTAGGATTAGATTGATATCTTGCACATAAGCAAACACTAAACATGATATCAGGCCTACTTGCAGTTAGATATAATAATGAGCCAATCATACCTCTGTAGTATTTTAAGTCTACGCTTTTACCTTTATCATCCTTGTCAAGCTTACTTGAGGGACTCATTGGTGTGCCAATAGGTTTGCAGTTCTCCAATCCAAATCTTTTGAGTAGTTCCTTGGTGTACTTGCTTTGGGTGATGGAGATTCCCTCTTTTGATTGTTTGATTTGGAGTCCGAGAAAGAAAGTGAGTTCTCCCATCATGCTCATCTCGAACTCTCCCTGCATAAGCTTAGCAAAGTCTTGACAAAGGGATTCATTAGTAGACCCAAAAATTATGTCATCAACATAAATTTGTATAATTAGCATATCATTTTGGTTTCTTCTAATAAATAGGGTTGTGTCTACATTGCCTCTTGAGAAACCATTATTTAGTAGAAATTTGCTTAGCCTTTCATACCATGCTCTAGGTGCTTGTTTTAGACCATATAAAGCTTAATTTAATCTAAAGACATGATTGGGAAAAGCATGATTTTCAAATCCAGGGGGTTGTTCTACATATACTTCTTCAGAAATATATCCATTTAAAAATGCACTTTTAACATCCATTTGAAATAGTTTGAATTTCATAAAGCAAGCATAAGCAAGTAGAAGTCTAATGGCTTCTAATCTAGCAACAGGTGCAAAGGTTTCATCAAAATCAATTCCTTCTTCTTGATTATATCCCTTAGCAACCAGTCTTGCTTTATTTCTAATTACATTTCCATGCTCATCTAACTTGTTTCTAAAGACCCATTTTGTGCCAATTATTGAATAATCTTTAGGTCTTTTCACTAAGGTCCAAACATTATTTCTTTCAAATTGACTGAGTTCTTCTTGCATAGCATTAATCCAGTTATGATCATTTTCAGCTTCTTCAAAAGTTTTAGGTTCAAGTTGAGATACAAAAGCACAATGATTAAGTACATCTCTAAGTGAAGAACGTGTTTTTACCCCATGCATAGGATCACTGATAATTAATTCCTTAGGGTGGTTGTGAACATACCTCCATTCCTTGGGTAAGTCATTTGTACCTTGAGGTTGTTCTTGAATTTCTTCACCTTTCTCATTTTGTTCATCTTCTTGATCCTTGTCTTCTGGAGTTGCTGAATCTTTCAGAGTGATCTCCTTCATACCTTCTATTAGTGGATCTGCATCATCAACATCCTCATTCTTCCTTGAAGGAGGATCGTTAGATTCATCAAAGACAACATGTATGGACTCCTCAACTACTAAGGTTCTTTTGTTGAACACTCTAAATGCTTTACTAGTGGAGGAGTAACCTAGAAGGATTGCTTCATCTGATTTTGCATCAAATTTACCAAGTTTTTCTTTGCCATTATTTAATACAAAACATCGGCAACCAAAAACATGAAAATAGGCAATATTTGGTTTTCTTCCTTTCCAAAGTTCATAGGGGGTTTTCTTTAAAAATTGTCTTATTAAAGCACGATTTAAAATGTAACAAGCTGTGTTAATAGCTTTCGCCCAAAAATATTTTGGAAGGTTGCTTTCACAGAGCATGGTACGGGCCATTTCTTCTAAGGTTCTATTTTTCCTTTCAACTACCCCATTCTGTTGGGGTGTCCTAGGAGCAGAGAAGTTGTGGCCAATTCCATTTTCATCACAAAAATTTTTAAAGTCATGATTTTAAATTCTGTTCCATGATCACTTCTAATATTTTGAATTGAAAACCCTTTTTCATTAGTGACTTTTCGATGAAATTTCGTGAAAATTTGAAAAGTTTCATTTTTGTGAGCTAAAAAGAAAATCCAAGTAAAACGAGAGTAATCATCAATTATTACAAATCCATATCGTTTTCCTCCTAGACTAGTGGTTTTAGTTGGTCCAAATAAATCCATATGTAAGAGCTCTAAAGGTCTAGAAGTTGAAATAGTATTTTTGGATTTAAATGATACTCTAGTTTGTTTACCTAATTGGCATGCATCACAAATTCTATCCTTTTCAAAATTTAATTTTGGAAAACCGAGAACTAAATCCTTTTTGATTAATTTTGAAAGAGAATGCATGCTAATATGTGCAAGTCTACGATGCCACAGCCAACTAGTCTTATTTATTTTAGCATTTAAGGAAACTAGGCATTGCATGTCTAATTTAGTTAAATCATTCAAGTCTACCATATAAACATTGCCATGCCTATGTCCTATAAATTTAATGCCATCGTTAATAGGACTCGTCACAATGCATACAGATGATTCAAAACTTACTTTATACCCTTTATCACAGAATTGACTAATGCTGAGTAAGTTATGCTTTAAACCTTTAACAAGTAAAACATTCTCAATGTATTTGGAGGGAGTGATACCAATGTTACCTATCCCGATGATCTTTCCTTTGCCATTATCTCCAAAGGTGACCATCCCTCCATCCTTAGCATCAAGCGTGATGAATTATGATTCATCACCAGTCATGTGTCTCGAGCATCCGCTGTCAAGATACCATTTCCTGTTTCCTTCTTGGGATGCTAGACACACCTGCAAGCACAGATCAAGTTTCTGTCTTAGATACCCAAGCTTTCTTGGGTCCTTTCAGGTTAGTCAGAATGGTTCCTTTTGGAACCCATATTTTCTTTGTGTTTGCATATTTGTTAATAAGACATGTGTATGATTTATGTCCTATTCTTCCACATTTAAAACAAGTAATATTTGTAGGCTTTTTGCTTGAATAATTTGCATAAATATCTTTCAAAAATTTTTGTTTCTTCAGGGGTTTATAACCAAGTCCAGCCTTATCATATATAGCTTTCTGATTATCAAGGATCATATTTAGCTTATTTGAACTTAAGGTGAACTTATCTACCATAGATTTCAGCCTGTTAATTTCATCCTTAAAGTTTTGATTTTCTTGAATCAATGTGAATTTTTCAATTGAAAGAATTTCAGCTTGTTTCACTAAGGACTGATTTTTCAATTTCAGCTCTTTGTTTTTCTTCCCTAGTTTCTTTAATTCATCAATTGAATCATAGAATGCTTCATGCAATTCTTCAAAAGTAAATTCACTAGTGGATTCAGAAGTTACCTCATTTTCATGTGCCATCAGGCACAGATTGGCTTGTTCGGTTGAGGTTTCCTCGTCGGAGCTTGAGTCATCACTCGCACTCCAGGTCGCCATCATTGCCTTCTTTTTGAATTTCTTTGGACCTTTCTTCAATTGAGGACATTCGGATCTGAAATATCCTGGCTTCTTGCACTCGTAGCATATAGGGGTTTGATCTTTCTCCTTTTCTATGCTTTGATCCCCTTTTGTGAATTTCTTTCTCATCCCCTGTTTCCTTTTTCTTAGAAACTTCTTGAATTTTGGGTGATGAGAGCCATCTCCTCATCCTGATCTTCATCTTCAGAGTCATCTGTTTCATAATCAGGTGAAGTTGTGGATTTGAGGGCAATGGTTCTTTTCTTTTTGATTTCATCCTCTTGATGTTGCATCATGCTAAGTTCATGAGTCATCAAGGATCCAAGAAGCTCTTCTAGAGGTAGAGTGTTCAAGTCCTTTGCTTCTTGGATGGCAGTCACCTTGGCTTCCCAAGTTCTTGGCAGTGACCTGAGAATCTTCCTTACAAGTTCACTGTTAGTATAAGATTTGCCAAGACTCTTTAAACCATTGATTATATCAGTAAAACGAGTAAACATAGCAGTTATGGACTCATCATGCTCTATTTTGAACAATTCATATTTATGTACAAGCATGTTTATTTTAGACTCTTTTACTTGATTTGTTCCCTCATGGGTGAGTTCTAACCTATTCCATATTTCTTTAGCAGATGCACAAGTAGAAATGCGATTAAATTCACTAGCATCTAGTGCACAATAAAGAACATTCATAGCTTTGGCATTTAATTGTGCCAATTTCTTGTCAACCTCATCCCATTCTTTCTCGGATTTGGTTGACTCCTCACCATCTATAATCTTGGTGGGTGTGTGAGGACCATTCACTATAATACTCCACATATCATAGTCGAGTGCTTGTATGAAAATCTTTATCCGAGCTTTCCAATAGGTGTAATTAGACCCATTGAAAAGTGGAGGTCGGTTTGTTGATTGCCCCTCAGCTAGAGAAGTTCCAACATGGGTTGCCATAGATCTTTGGCTCTTTGATTGTTAGATCAAAGAAGGGCTAGAGCACTGGCTCTGATACCACTTGTTGCCCAGCTATGCAACCCAAGAGGGGGGGTGAATTAGGTTTCTAAAAATTTTAAGCCCAACAAATAACTTATGAAGAACAAAACAATGGCTTTAAATCAATATTAATTACCTAAAGTAGTATTGCAAGGATATAATAAAGAAATAAGATAAAGCGATAAAGCACACCACAAACACAAGGATTTATAGTGGTTCGGTGCTAACCTTGCACCTACATCCACTCCCCAAGATCCCACTTGGGAATTTCAATCCACTATCCTTTGTATTCAACCCGAATACAAAACGTCGGAAACTCCGACACTAGCTATCCCAAGCTAGAATACAAGACGTCGGAAACTCCGACCCTAGCTATCCCAAGCTAGAACACTTGTTTCCCGGGTACAAGCAAACCCAAAACACTCTGATTTCAGGTTCGGATCAACCTTTTCTTGTTTTGAAAATCCTCCAAAAACAAGAGCAAAAACTCACAAAGAGTAAAAATATTTAGAGCACAGATGAATACAATAATAGCTCCTTAAATGAGCAAATATAATAATAAAAGCTTTACTCAAATGAAGAACCCCTTTTTCAGATTTTCTCAAGATGAATGAACGGTTGAACGCTTGAGAAGAGGTTGATTGTTGATTGAAGATCTCTTGAAAGCTTTGAACGATCTCTAGATCAAGGTTGAAACGATAGGCGTGAAGAATTCTCTCCTTGAAAGATCTTCCTTTTCTCTTTCACAATCTCTCTGGTATATTGTGGATCCTCTCTCTTTTTCTCTATGGATATTTCGTTGATCTCAGGCTTTTTCTTGCAAATTTCGGATCCTCTCTTCTGTTCTTCTCTTTTTCCTCTTTTTCTCTTCACATTTGATTTCACGTTTGATCCGCTATTTAATCTGCAATTTCTTTCATCATTTAAAGTATTTTGTAGCATTAGAAGTAAGAGAAAATAATTTAGGGAGATAAAGAGCCGTTAGAGGATTTTTAGGAAGCATAAATGGCAATTAAAACGGGCAAAAAAATAGCCGTTGCTGACATTTCCCATCACAGGGGTCGACTCATGAGTCGACTCATGCTTCAGGGGTCGACTCATGAGTCGACCTCTATTGCAAAAACCAGAGAATGCTTTTCTGGAATTTTTTGGCTCAAATTAGCAGGGGTCGACTCATGAGTCGACTCATGCCTTGTGGGTCGACTCATGAGTCGACTCACAGGTCGTGCCAAGCCAGAAAACTAGTGTGCCAAGGAGAATTTTTGCGTGCCAATCAGCTCACAGTGCCATGAGTTGACTCATGAGTCGACTCATGCACTTCAAACCTTCATAACTTCAAAAATATAAGTCCAAACACAATGAAATTTTCACTAATAGATTTCAAATCATTTGTTCTACCAAATGGTACTATCAAATCAAGATTTTAGTGAAATTATGATTTTTCCTTTGAAGAGCATAAGGACTTTTTCATTTTAAAATATTGTATCCCTTCAATCTGCTTTGTAATCATCAAAATCAATCTAGGAGCAACACTAGGACATGAGAAGACCTTCTTCTCTTGATAATTTTTTAGCTTTCAGATCTTATGATATCTGATTTTTCTCATAGAAAAATCTCATGATTTATGGAGAAGAAGGGTTCTAAAAAAAACCTTAAGAAAAGATCTTCTTTTCTTCTTCTTCTTCCATCAGAATATGATCATATCATGTCCAAAATAAGATCACCATGCTCCAACTCTTTGGAGCATGAATTCACCATGCCATCTCTCTTTCTCTTTCAAAATTTTTATCATATAAAAAAAAATATAAAACAAAGAGATATTAATATGAAAGGAAAAATAATAAGAGAAGACAATCTTCTCTCTTACCTTTCTCTCTACAAGACATCAACCTTTGATCTCTTGATTGAAGAATTTTCTTCAAGAATTTTGGCACCTCAAACCACATATGTAATCCTTCTTTCTCTCTCATATTTTTATCATATAAAAAACAAAAATAAAGAGAGAAAAAAATAAGAAAGAAAACCAATAAGAGGAGACAATCTTCTCTCTTACCTTTCTTCTCCACAAGATATCAACTTTTGATCTCTTGTTAGAGGACTCTCCTCCATGGATTTTGGTGCCTCAAACCTTCCAAGTCTTTCTCATTCTCCTCTGATATTTTTTCAATTTTTTATGAATTTTTGACTCCTATATCATGGCATATGGGACGGCCTCCTTTTATATGGCAGACTAGGTCATAAGACCTAGTCTAACAAGGAGTCCTTGGGGCGTCCAACTCTTGGATGCCCCCTATCTCATTTATTTTGTAGATAGCATAAAAATAACCACAAAAGGGGCAACAAAAAGGAGGATAAACATGGGGAAGTTGGTGCAAGAGAGAGAGGGAAGAGTCCTTGTGAAGAGGGACTCTTTCAAAAAAAGAAATAGGCTAAACTACTTTCCACAATGAACCAAATTAATTTTGATATTGAATCAAATAAAATCTGATTCAAATCTCTAAAATAAGTGGTGTGAGATTACTTCCCTTAGATGTAGAAATCATAGAAAAATTATCTGGAATTAATTAGTGGGCGTGGGCTTTGATTTTCTTAGGTGGCGCAAGAGAAGATGGAATCCTAGTCTAACTAGGATTCTTATTTAGATTAGATCAAATACTTTGAACCCAATTTAAATTAATTATAACCTAATTAATGGTGATATTAATCCAACTAGGAGTCCAATTAAATCAGATTAAATCATATTTAATTTAAATCCTAACTTAATTAGAAATTAGGTGCATACAAGTCCTAGTCAAACAGGGACTTGTTCTCCCTTGCAACTAGCTTATCCAATAAACTAATTAGACTTAATCTAATTAAATTCAAACTAATTCTAATTGAATCATAGTCAATTAGACTTAATCTCAGTCTAATTGCTCAATCAAATTGAGCCAATTAGCAATCCAATTGCTAATGATCCTCCTGCAACACTTGTATTAGGTCAAACATCAATCACATTGATTGTTTAGTCTTAGAACAATTCTCAATCATCGATTAACCATCTGATTAGATTACAAACTCTTATATGTGTGACCCTATAGGTTCAAACTTAAGCTGATAGTACAAGAATTAATTTTTGTACCAGTTGAAGTAACCATCTAGCAATGATTCCCAACGTCCAGATAGGTCGAATGTATGCAAAGCAACATTCTAAGAACCCTGACCCATGGTTACCGTATAATTTATCCTTTTGATCAATAATACTCAAGATGACTTCGAGTATGCTGTCAATCACTCATACAAGTCATCTCTATTATGTCTCAAAATTTTGCAAATCCCGTGACTCCTCACGAGGATTACCCAGGTCTAGATTTTGCTAAATTGAAATATAGCGAGACATTCTCTTCCTGAAGTTAATCAGGAGTAGTCAATCCCATCTTGACTCACACACCGACTTCACAAGTACTTGACTGTATCTAAAAATCTTTCGAACCTATATTAAAAATACAAGCAGTCCGGCACCAAAGCACAGTGAGTTGCTTGCAAGTCACCGTGGTGATCTCAGGTCAGAGGGACACTTATATCCATTGGTCTTAGCTAACTACTCTTGATAGTAGAGTGTTACATTGGTCACGTTCAATGCAGATGTACTCTTACATCTCACTTGGATGTCATACCAGTGTCTCCACACCACTTGATTACGAGGACAACCAACGCATATGGCATACCGCGACCTACACTTGATAAGTTATCATCTTTGTTAATAACTTATCATTTGATTGTCAATAATTTAAGAATCATCCGATAAATCCTTCTTTATCGATTGATTGTGGTTCTAAAGACTTCATCATAATTTAGGAGTTCATTTAAGGAAGATAGAACTTTTATGATGAATCTGCCAAATAACTATTATTATTAGATAATTCATATACTAATTTCAATCATCTACCACTTAGATAATTGACTTTAGGACATATTTTTCAACAACTCCCACTTGTACTAAAGCCAATCAGAATGATATCAAATATCCTATCTTGCACTTGAGTTCGTAGAACTTCTTAATTTTGAGGCCTCAGCAAATGGGTCAGTCAAGTTCTTCTTTTTCATCGATCTTCCAAAGATCGATGTCACCCTGATTTAAAATCAAAAGTGCTAGTAATACAGAGTATGCTGGTCCTTCGATTTTTTAGCCAGATTTATGGCTCCTATGCTACGATAGGACTGGACCATCGGTGGAGGGTGCCACTCCAAACCTGTTAATGAAGCTCAGCAATAACATAGCTTACATGGCAGCATCATATGCTATGATGTACTCTACATCACTAACTGAGTAGACTAAAGTATCATGCTTAGAACCTTTCCAGCAGATTGCTCCTACAATTAGGATATGATCCGACACTTTTTTGTTGTCATCTTGATCTGACTAAAATCAAAACATCCACATGTTTAAAGTCAGTATTTTCATATTTGAGTCACTGGATCTTAGTATTTTCCAAATACTTAAGGATTGTCTATACAATCTTCAAATGGTTTTTACTTAGATCAGACTGGTATCTGCTCACTACCATTAATGAGCATACCATCTTTGGTCTTGAACATGGAGAAATTAGATGACACTCAAACCTTTATTCCTTGCAATGCTGGAATGCCATTTCTGATTAAGAGAATTTCATCCATAGACAACACAAGGAATAACACTACAGAATATTTTACCCACTTGTAAATGTAGGGTTCCTCTTTATTTATAACAAAGACATATGTTCAAAACGTATGTTCTAACTCTGGGATAATAGCAAAATAAGTTTTATAGGTCTCCACCTTCCCATCTGTGCTACTCTGATCCTTTTGAAAAATTCATTCACACCCAATGGGTTTTATTCCTTAAGGTGAATCATCTAGTGTCCATACACTATTGATTTCATGGACTTCAAATTGGATTTAATGGCTCCAAGCCACTTCTCAGAGTTAGACCACTGCATTGCATTTACTTTAATGGGCTCCAAATTTGATCTAATCAAATCTGATTCTGTAGGTTTACTAGATTATATCGGTTCATTTTCTATCAATCAAACTTTCAAGTTCAACTTGATAGGCATCAGTTCCTTCTCTAAGGAACTCCTTTCTAAAAGAAATATCCTACTGCTGATGAGCATCTTATGTTCTTCAGCATGATAGAATTAGTAACCCTTAAACACCTACTGGACCATGAACCAAGTTTATCTGTATGCAAACTTTTGACATAGGCCGATCAACTCCAAATCCAAAGGTGAGAGAGTCTAGGTCTATGCCCGATCCATATCTCATATGGAATCTGCACAACAGACTTACTCAGTATATTTTCAGAGTAAAACAAGTAATCACACAAGAGCACAATCCTGAAACAGGCAGATTAGTGAACCCTATCGTGGATTGAATCATATCTAACAAAGTTCAACTTCTCTTTTAGATACACTGTGTTTTGAAAAAGAATCCATTGAGAGAGAATCTAATTCTCTCCTAGATATGTCATCTTTTTCATCGTTTGAATCATTTGAACATTTCAAATGATTTGGCCAAACGCACCCATGCCCAGATAGGTCATCTATAATGAAATATTAATATCTTTCTCTGGCACTTAAGTTCACAGGTCTACATACATCACTATGTATGAGACTTAGAACTTTATCAGCTCCTTCACTTTTTCCATTAAAAGGTGACTTTGTCATCTTTCCAAGAAGATAAGACTCACAGGCTATCAATGATTCACAATCATTGATATCAAGGTTTTTCTCTCAAGCTAATCCGTTTATCCTGTTCTGGTCAAGATGACTAAGCCTATAATGCCAAAATAGATATTCATGATATTATCTAACTTGGGTGTGTACATTACACTTAACAGGCTGTGTAAATATCATTTTCTTATTGTCCATGCATTATTGTAACATTATTCATAATAATACCACAATAATCTTCCTTTATGAATGATGATCATCTTTAGCCAAAAGGCCAACAAAGATTATAAACAATGGACAATAGTAACAATTACTTTAAATGACAATATTTGAAAATAAGCTCTACAATTCTAAAGTTAGAATTGGAATAAGACTTCCATCCCTAACATTCAAGAATTTCTCACCATTTTAAATATTCACTTACTTATAGTCCTAGCAATAAATTGTATAAAACCATCGGTATCTAATACTTAAGTAGTGGAATTACATAGAGAAACTTTAAGGTGTTATCATATAACATTCTTGATGAGCAACATTTGTTCCTTTCTCTTGTTCAGCCTATTATGGTCAAGGAAAGCAAGACAATTCTTCTTCCTATGACCCTGTGCTTTTGCCTGATTTGGATCAATTTTGGACTAATTATTTTGACTGGACTAAGAAGCCCCAATATGAACCCATGCGTACTGCTGAACCAAATTCAACTTTCGATACTAATTAATGAAGTTGGGTCCCATAATTCATCACTATCTAACAGCGATTGGAGAAATTAAGGTTTAGCCTTATTTTGAGAAAAGAGAACAATGATCTAATGTATATGAATTATTTTAAGCCTAGAGATTTGGACTTTAGTCTCAGGTTCTTCCACTATTTTATTCAAATTGATAGCCTCTACCTCCAATTCAAAAATTACTTTAATTTTCTAGTAGGTACTAGAATCCACATAGACTACACACAAGCCTGACTTTGGTCGGCCAACCTATGTGCATCTACAGGTAGATTCATTAACCAATTATTTCTCCAAATAACTTTTAGTAATTTAATTTTGCCCCAAAAACCTAATCAGTAGGCTTTGGCCTCCACTATAAGGATCCGGTTAGGTCCAACCATTAACATGACTATACTTGGTGCATCTAACCAACAAATGATTAAGCCCAACTTTGGTTGGCTAACCTAACCACCATTAGAGAGACACATCCAAGTCGTCATATGATGACTGATAATTTCATTAGTCAACAAGCATCAGGCCTTTGGGTCTGCAATAATTATTGAGTTAATGGACTCATTATCAAACACCTTAATGGGAAGCTATGACTCAGTTATCTCCATAACTTTATCATTTTAAGGATCTAATAATTTTAGAAGATTTAAAATTATAAGTGATTTAAGGATAGAAAAGACATGGACCAATTCGCTCCTACTGACTTCATCAAGTCAAGTCCTCCCACTGACTTCTCAAGTCATTAACAAGGACTAGGATCAAATTTGGTCCATGGGCACCCAGATCAGTCTCACTGAATGAAATCAGACTCTTTGATTTCCTATGTGACATGGGTTAGCATGAATCAATGAGCAACCTAATCAAGATCTGATTAACCATATTGGCCAGGTAAGTATGATCGATGGGAGGGTCTGCCAATGCTTGCCTTAGACACCATAAGAAATGGCTAGGTAAGCATGCTCCCAATTAAAAATCACCGATCTAGTTTATCTTAGACACCAACTGATTTATCAGTTTTGATTTGGTCTGCTTAAAGACTCAGGCTCAGCCGCTGAGCCACGATTAGTGTCCATTTGTTAGATATATGGACTTTGATCAACTACAACTATTGAAGTGATCTATAGAAATGACCTAATCTTAATTAATTTTTAATTAAGTTTGATCAATTTCTTAACTTAGTCCATATTTAATCTAACCCTAAGTCTAACCTAGTTAATGACCTGATCAAAGCTAACCCATTACCCTTTAACCCATATTTTATGAAATTATCTTAGGATCTTTAAATCACAAACCTAGATCCTAAACAATTACTTAATTCTTTTAATTAAGTTCATGGCTGAGGGTTGGAGTTCGGCATTTTGAAAAATATTTTCAACTTTTGAAAGATTTAATACAATCTAGTGTTGTTTCACTAAATAGGTCGACTCATTTCAAAAATGGGTCGGCTTATTTCACTAACAAATACTAATAATTAAAATTAGTCAGAAATATAATTCAGCAACTTTTCAGTCGAGCTGGCATGTTGGTCAAGCTGGCTTGCTGGTCGAGCCAGCCCGATCAGCAAATAGAACCTTCGCAAGATCCTGTTCTAGGCTGATTTTAATCTATGTATATTACATAAAAATTTATGAAATGAAATAGACTTAATCTAAAACATTCGTGACAAGATTTAAACTCTTTTAAATTTGTTAGATCGCAATGTACCAGGACAACCTTTGCACTGTAAGGGGTCAAACTTACAGCAGACAACCTACAGTCCGTGAGATCATTATTTTATTTTTTAAATTTATTTTAATATAATTATGAACATGTTATAAAAGAACCTAGATGCTCTGATACCACTGTTGGAAAAGTGCAGGGTTTCATGCATGAATTTCAAAACTTTTTTGAAATATAACGCAGCGGAATATGTAAATTAAATAATTTAATCTACAAATGCATGTAATCAAATTACTAAACCCGATAATTAGGACCTATAACATGTCATATTATATTTATAAATTAAAAAATAAAAATTTGATATTGATCAAATCAATACCCTAGATCTAAAATAGTTTCAGATCTAAAACCTAGATCATATCTAGATAAAAAAGAATCAGATCTCTTACCTTTATTCGGGTCGACAACTCCATGATTGATTTTTTTTATTATCTTTGGAGACGTACATGCATCCGACCTTTACAGGTGATCCACACGAGGCTGCAACAAAATCAGAGGTTCGTCGAACGAAGATCCACTCGAAGTGCTAGCTTCTTGCAGATCCCTCCGGATGGTTAATCTAAAAAATATTCTTCGAATCTCTTGATATTCCAAGAGATGAAGAATATGAGGAGGAATAAGAAGAAGTCAAACCTTTTGACCTTCCTAAAATCAAAATTAATATTTAATAGAAAAAGATCCTAAGAGAAGACAGATCTTCTCCTTCAGTACATCAACAATTGATATCCTGAAAATATCTCTATTCTAGACATGAGAAGACCTTTTCTCTTGATATTTTTTAGTTTCTAGATATCATGATATCTGATTTTTCTCATAAAAAAATTTCATGATTTATGGAGAAGAAGGGTTCTAAAAGAAACCTTAAGAAAAGATCTTCTTTTCTTCTTCTTCTTCCATCAGAACATGATCATATCATGTCCAAAATAAGATCACCATGCTCCAACTCATTGGAGTATGAATTCACCATGCCATCCCTCTTTCTCTTTCAAATTTTTTATCATATAAAAAAAAATATAAAAAAGAGATATTAATATGAAAGGAAAAACAATAAGAGAAGACAATCTCTCTTACCTTTCTCTCTACAAGACATCAACCTTTGATCTCTTGATTGAAGAATTTTCTCTAAGGATTTTGGCACCTCAAACCACCCATGTAATCCTTCTTTATCTCTCATATTTTTATCATATAAAATATAAAAATAAAGAGAAAAAAAATAAGAAAGAAAACCAATAAGAGAAGACAATCTTCTCTCTTACCTTTCTTCTCTATAAGACATCAACTTTTGATCTCTTGTTAGAGGACTCTCCTACATGGATTTTGGTGCCTCAAACCTCTCAAGTCTTCTCATTCTCTCTGTATTTCTTTCAATTTTTCATAAATTTTTGACTCCTATATCATGGCATATGGGGTGGCCTCCTTTTATATGGCAGACTAGGTCATAAGACCTAGTCTAACAAGGAGTCCTTGGGGCATCCAACTCTTGGATGCCCCCTATCTCATTTATTTCATGGATAGCATGAAAATAACCACAAAAGGGGCAACAAAAAGGAGGATAAACATGGGAAAGTTGGTGCAAGAGAGGGAGGGAAGAGTCCTTGTGAAGAGGACTCTTTCAAAAAGAGAAATAGGCTAAACCACTTTCCACAATGAACCAAATTAATTTTCATATTGAACCAGATCAAATCTGATTCAAATCTCTAAAATAATGTGTGAGATACTTTCTTAGATGTAAAATCATAGAAAAATTATCTAAAATTAATTAGTGGTGTGGGCTTTGATTTTCTTAGGTGGCGCAAGAGAAGATGGAATCCTAGTCTAACTAGGATTCTTATTTAGATTAGGTCAAATACTTTGAACCTAATTTAAATTAATTATAACCTAATTAATAGTGATCTAGTCAACTAAAGTTAATTAAATTAATTAAATTATATTTAATTTAAATCCTAACTTAATTAGGAATTAGGTGCATACAAGTCCTAGTCAAACAGGGACTTGTTCTCCCTTGCAACTGGCTTATCCAATAAACCAATTAGACTTAATCCAATTAAATCTAAACTATTCTAATTGAATCATATTAATTAACTTGATCTCAGCCAATTGTTCAATCAGATTGAGCCAATTAGCAATCCAATTGCTAATGATCCTCCTGCAACACTTGCATTAGGTCAAACATCAATCACATTGATTGTTTAACCTTAGAATGATTCTCAATCATCGATTAACCATCTGATTAGTTACAACCTCTTATGTGTGTGACCTATAGGTTCGAACCTAAGCTGGTAGCATAGAAATCAATTCTTGTACCAGTCAAAGTAACCATCTAGCAATGGTTCCGACGTCCAGATAGGTCGAATGTATGCAAAGCAACATTCTAAGAATCCTGACCCATGGTTACCGTATAATTCATCTTTTGACCAATAATGCTCAAGATGACTTCGAGTATGCTTCAATCACTCATACAAGTCATCTCTATTGTATCTCAAAATTTTGCAAATCCGTGACTCCTCACGAGGATTATCCAGGCTAGGTTTTGCTAAATTGAAACACAGCGAGACATTCTCTTCCTGAAGTTAATCAGGAGTGGTCAATCCATCTTGACTCACACACCGACTTCACAAGTACTTGACTGTACCAAAAATCTTTCGAACTATATTAAAAATACAGGCAGTCCGCACCAAAGCAAGTGAGTTGCTTGCAAGTCACCGTGGTGATCTCAGTCGGAGGGACACTTATACCCATTGGTCTTAGCTAACTACTCTTGACAGTAGAGTGTTACATTGTCACGTTCAATACAGATGTACTCCTACATCTCATCTGGATGCCATACCAGTGTCTCCACACCACTTGGTTACGAGGACAACCAACGCATATGGCATACAGGACCTACACTTGATAAGTTATCTCTTGTTAATAACTTATCATTTGATCGTGAAAATTTAAGAACCATCGATAAATCCTTCTTTATCGATTGATTGGGTTCTAAGGACTTCATCATAATTTAGGAGTTCATTTAAGGAAGATAGAACTTTTATGATGAACTGCCAAATAACTATTATTATTAGATAATTCATATACTAATTCCAATCATCTACCACTTAGATGATTGGCTTTAGGAACATTTCCCAACA
>NC_025993.2:36342962-36452443 GCF_000442705.2 Elaeis guineensis
CTGTGAAGATAGTTGGGGGGCCTTCGATAATGGTTGTGCTGGAGCCTGCTGACTAGCCATGTTCTCCACAGGTTGGGAGGTAGCAACGGTGTTGGATTGCCAGGAAGACGTTCTGCATGGGGCCATGGTCTCAATCTTTTGCCCCTAAAATCTAAGACTCAGTCAGAACGGCTAGAGTGGTGGTGCATTCTCTCGAAAGAGAAGCCGATAAGGTAAGTGCTAGCTAAAGTTGGCTTTGACAGGAACCCTTTGACGCTCAAGTTAGAAATCAGAGAAAATGAATGAGAAGGAGTGTAGAAAGAGATTGTGTGCATGTACCTTGGAGGTCTCCTGGAGGTTTTATATAGGCGAGGAATAGAGAACAATTTTGGGTAGGTTACGTGGCTAATTTAGGCATGATATGGTGAGATTTTCAGTTGAAATTTTCAAGATCGGGTGGTTACACTTGCCTTATCTGTTTCAGAGCCAAATAAGTATCGCAGGCACTTTTAAATTTTAAAATGAGGGTGCAGATTGAATTTGATTAGCTTCTTTCATTGAGATTTCAGCATGATCTGTTGGAGGTGGGTGCTGAAGGAAAGAAGTAGCTGGAGCCAACGGCGTTCAATGAGATAAGATCAATGAGGGTTGTAGTATACCTACAACTGAAGTCAGAGATCGATCAGTTTAGGTACCTGATTGTCTACAGATGTTGGACAGATGTCGGATGTCTGCTGTCATAGAGACTAAGACAGGCTTGAGATCGAAGTTAGGATGAGGCCGAAGTCAGGATCGGCTGATCTCAGGTATTCTTCTTGGGGGGTCACTAGGAATCAAAGATCATCAGGGACCCAAGCTAGGATCGAGATGTCCTAAGTTATGCACTGAATGACTTCGGATGGTTCTTTTACAGTATAGAAAAAATACCTATTCTTATGGGATTGAACACTTCCATCCCTGACTGCACTGTGATATCATCCTTGCACACCACATCACTTGCCTTTCCACTAATCCATGTCTTCGATCTGAGTGATAATTTTTTCCCCCAACAAATGATAATTACATTACACTACATTACATTATAGTATATTATACTATTATATTTTTATAATAATATAATACATTATATATTATAATATATTCATACAATACAATACAATACAAATATAAAATAATATATTAGATTATATTATACAAATATTATGATAATTCTATATCATATAATTATTATATCATAATAATTATAGCTTATTAGTATAATAGTGTTATAGTCCTTTAATATTATACTATTACATTACAATATTATATTATTCTAATATTCTACTATTCAAAATAAATTATTTATAAATTAATAATTTTTTTATACTAGCAATTTTTGATAGTAAAAAGAGTTAAAGAATTAAAAATATCATGGAATATCTTTTATTATCATTTTATTTTCTTAAAAATATTTTACAGTGTGGTTATCAAATAAATATTAATTTTTTTATTATTTTAAAAATATTGTTACTAAATAATAAATATTTTTTTGTTAAAAAATTCTACTACTAAAATCTCAATCAACAAGAGATCCCATAGCGATAGCCTTCACAAACATATAGGACCCTATTTCCTTCAATGGAAGGGCTTATGGTATACCCCATGTGGATGGTGGATAACGTGCTAGATGGAATGTAATGGTTCTAGCCCCTCATATACCTTAAAATGCTATGGTTCAAGGAAAATATTTTTATGGGTAAATTACACAAACACCCCCTCAAGTTTGGGTCAGTTGTACTTACATCTTCTGTACTTTAAAAAGTGTCAAACATGTCCCTAAAGTTATCGAAATATTCTAATAAGATTATGCTATCCCTCTCCATTAACGAAAAGGTATCACATGATCATACATGATATCTTACTTTTAGCAAATGACAAAAGTGCCCTTAACATCTATTACCGATAGGATGTGACTTATGGCACTAAAAATATCGAATCACGTGAGTTAATCACATGACCTATTACTTTCCAGTCCATTGAGAACTTGGTTTTGTGTATCAAAAGAACCCTAATCAAGCAAAGGAGGAGAAGAAATCTCAATCAAGAGGAGAGGAATGGGGGTGGTGTAGAGGGAGAAAGAAATCATGGAGACTTCCGGATCAAGTTCTTCCAAGAATATGTCCTCCTGTGAGATTGATTTTTGCTAAAATGGAATCAGATCACCATTGAGGATCTCATGGACCACTGCAAACCCTGGCCAACATTTCTTCGGCTGCAGGATGTATGTGATATGTTTACATTTGCTCAATTTTGGTGGTTTGTTCTATTTTTGGATTTAATCTCCAAACCCAAATTGATGTTCTAGGTAAATGGGGGGGAGAGGGGCTGTGGTTACTTCTGTTGGCATGATCTGCCTTCAAATCTAAGGGATAGGGATGTTATCAATTAACTGTTGTAGCAGAACAAAAAGCTTAAGACCCAAATTTCAAGTTACAGAAGAAAGATGAAATGGGCCGTTTTCTTTATGCTAGCATGCTATGTTTATATGTGTTTGTATGCAAAGGCATCTATGTTTTAGATGTTCTTAGTAAGCTAGTTTTGCATGGATTTGAATGTTTGAGCTTTGTCCCATAAATTGACGTTATCCTGTTGGGGCATTTGAAGGTTAATTTGTAATATTTAAGAAATTATGTAATCAGAACCCATTCCATTTGAAATATATATGCGTTCATTGGAATTTTAAACTATTAATTATATAGATGCATATCATTCTAAATTAGATTATGGTGTCATTGTAAAATGATCAAAATAGAACATGTTCTTGAAGTAAGAACTGGTGGCTTATAGTAAAAGGATCATTTTTCCAAAGATTATGATGTTGTGCAGATGTCCCCTACACTTTGGAATGGTAATACTACACCCCCTTCAATTTATATTTGTTATATTTACACCCCCTGTAGTTTACATTTGTTACAACCACACCTCCTCTTTTTAAAAAAATATGAACAGAGATATCTTGGCAGATGGAGTTGTGGAACCTGGTACAAGATGTAATAAGCCCAATACAAGATGTAACAAAACAAATCAAATGAAAGCTGCCATCTAAAATTCATGAAAATGCCAAATAGAATCATAGACCAATTAAAATCCTTTCTATATCAGAAGATGTAATATGATACATTGCCAAAAATGAGATGAATAGAATCCATACATGTAAATCCAACTGGTATCACACTATACTTTGCCACAAAATGCTCAAAAATAGAATCCATACATGTAAATTCATCTAAAGACGTAATTCTGTATCACAAACCAAACTTTGTATCTCAATCCGTGATATGTATCATTATATTTAACATTCTCTCAATCTAAAGTGAAACATCAAATACAATATCTGATCTAAATAAAATAAATCAAAATTGAAAATTCTAATACATCTAAAGACATAATTCTACTGGCTGGGAGGCTTCTGCAAGCAGGGAGGCTTTGTGCTGGATAGGAGGAAGCTGCTAGATAGTAAAGCCAACCTGCATCACCTCTAAAAATGTCAATGTGTATCAGATTGATATAATATGATACATTGCCATAAAATAATATAAATATAAAATGATAATGTTCATAATTATATATAATGTTAAAGCCAATCTGTATCACACTCTACCAGTCTCAAGTTGAACATCATATCCTTAGCTAGGAGGAAGCTGCTAGCTGGAAGGCTTGTGCTGGTTGGAAGGCTTGTTGGGTAAGAGGCTAGTTGGGAGGCATGTGCTGGCTGAGAGGCTGGTTAGGAGGAGGCAGACAGGGAGGTAGTTGGATAGGAGGATGTAGCCTAGGAGGCTAAAGTACATTGGCTATTGACTCCTACTAATATTTGTGGAGTAGCAATCTTCATAAAAATAAGTATTAAAAGTAAGTATTGAAACATAATAAAAACCTAGTTAAATACATATCAAGAATAGTAAATGAGAATTTTAAAGCTGTGATCTATCCCTTTTCCTACTAATTATGCTCCCACTCTGATTGCAACCAATGTTCTGTTCTTTTTACTTTGGTTTCTCCTTTCTAGGTCCCTTACAAGTCCTTAAACTATGACTCCATTTTTTATAATTTCTGCATCTTAAAGAACCACCCCTTCTTCTAATTCTAGAAGAATCCTTTGGCTCATTTGCTTCTTTTCTTCTTGCCCTTTTGGGTCTACTTAGAGGGGCCTTTAGAGGAGGGGGATATACAGTGGGGTACTTTATCCTTAGCCAGACTCTCATGCTAGGAACTGACTCAATGATCTTCTCATAAGCCTTAAAAAAAGCTTCTTTGATATACCATGCATTGACAAAGTGATGTTCATTCTTTTTAGCATACATAATAGCTACCACAGCATGACAGCATGGAATGCCAGTTAAATCTCACATCATACAGCCATATGTACTCTCTTCAAAGTTGATAACAACTCTATCACTATGATGTTTCACTTCAAATCTGTACCTGTCTCCCCATATGCAATTGCAACCCATGGCCTCTAGCTTATTTCTCTCCAACTTCTTCTGAATCTTTGGACAAATAGGCTCTATAATTTTATCTAAACCTTCTCTTTTTGCTTGGAATCGCTGCATCAAAAGCCTTCTAATAGTCTCAAACAAAGTGATAATAAGCTTGTCTCGAGCATTAGCTATGTACTTATTAAATGACTCATAAATATTGTTCAACAACATACTAGATTTGCTTCTTGGAGAGAATGCATGCCTTGACCATAACTCGTGGTTGTTGTATCAACCACTGCCATACCATTTCACCCAACTGACATAGCTCAACCATGGCAGACTGAAAGTCATAATGTGTGGTTGCCCTGGCACATTTTCAAAAGGCATCTCTATAATTTTTACCCTTAAATCCAGTACTTTTAAAATTAGTATGCAAATGCCGCACATAGAATCTATGATCAACGATAGGAAGCATGGTTTGAAATATCTCAACAAGACCCTACACAAATATTTAAAAAGTGAACAAGTTAAGAATACCTAAGTACAATCTAAACTAACTTGAAATTAAAAGTAAGCATTTTTGAATAAAAACTTACCTTTTATCTATCTGACATAAAGGTCCAATCAAACTCTTCTCAGGGTCCAATGTCACCCAATACATATGTCAAAAATCGACTTCAGCTATCCTTTGTCTCTGCCTTGACCATAGCCCATGCGATGGGAAAATTTTTTTCATTACCATCTTTATTGATAGCAGCTAGAAGCTATCCCCCAAATGAGCCTTTCAAATGGCATCCATCCAGTCCAATGATAGGTCTGCAGCCACTGATAAAGCCATGCTTGCATACTGTAAGATAACAGTATAGCCTCCTGAAGATAGGGTGATTGGATTCATCTGATCTGCAAACATCCATCAACATTGTATTTTCAGAATTAATTTGTTAGATGTATGCCCTAGAAGTTAATCTTGACTGACGCATACCATAATTTTAGGATATATTTTATACTTGACAGGCAGTGTTTATTACCATTCATATTGTATGTGTCCATGAATTATCCTAAAAATTAATAAAGATGATTTTGTATATTCTCAAGATGTTCAAAATTTGAGACATACATCATTAGAGGTTAATTTTTAAATGCTCCCGATCGTAGGATCAATCACGGAAGACATTGATCAATCCATTTAAGATCGGTCATAGATCACCTCCTTTCTAGACAAATGAGTCTCAAGTTTGTAATGTGGGGACACTGGGGTGAGAGTGTAGGTGGTTGTTAGAGAACAACTTATACTGAGCATGACCAACATGAGAAATCACTTGGATGTCTACTCACTTGTCAGTGATTTTCTCGATGCTATAGTGGTATGACTGGTCCTTTGACTTATGGTGTGTTGGCTATTAGCAGTGAGGCTACTTAGTTCGACTGCACGATCTCTTGATCTCTAGCCATTCGGATCCTCACTTTGTATGTCGGCTATAGTAGGTTCAGGTTCGTTGTTTGAGTAGGATGCACCTAAATAGAATCTATTGATCTTGGTAAAAAAAGAGTAATCTTATGCGATTTGCAAGGATGAGTTCAAAAAATCTCTGGCCAGAGTAAGTATGAATATTGAAAAAAAAATTTCATGAGATTTACAAATGAACTCAAGTCGAGCCAATCTGACATATGACTGACGATGAGGTTTAATGAGTTCTCCGTGACCTCCATTTAGTTGGAACTCATGAGAGAGGGACTGTGTCACACGGTAACTGCACCTAAGGATTTATTCTTCTATTCTGTTGGGTTGCCACTATATGCTGCTAGGCATCACTAATGGATCGTGAGAACTCAATAGGATTATTTTTGGATCAATAATTCTTGTTGGGTGAGTTGCAATCATTCCAACCCATCAAAAGGAGTTTCGATGATACTGTGATGGAGATCATGGTATGTCTCACTACCAGACATAATAGAACCTAACGGATCATATACAAAAGGATCATGTCCTGATCAATAGCTTAGATCATATTTAAATTATCAATAGGATTGATGATTTGAATTTGAAAACTACTAATTTGTAAGTGTTACAGATGTAGCAACTGCTAATTGTTAGTAGAGAGACTTAATTGCAAGTGTTGCAATTTAATTGGCCTAATTATATTAGAGATTAAGTCTTAATTAATTTAAATCAAATTTAATTTAATTTAATTTAATTTAAAACTAAGTAGGTTTAATTATATAAGTCAGACTTGAATTTCAATCCTGATTGGATCAAGGTTGATAGCCTTTTGAATTGGATTCGAATCGGACTCGAATTGGATTCAGTTTGAATCCAAATTGAACCCAATTGAACCTGACCACCTAAGCCCAAGTTTATTGGGCTTCTCTCTCCTAAGCTCATGTAGGAAAGAGGGGGGGAGTGCATGGATATGTGCACCCCTTGCTCTTTGCATGCATGAAGGAAAAGGGGCGCCAATAGGGAGTGCATGGATATGTGCACCCCATTCTCTTTGCACGCGTGAAGAAATTAGCGCCCCACCTTATCTGAGATTCTCTCTCTTTCTGATTTAGTTTCTATTTGAATTTGATTCAAATTAAGATCAAATCTTATCAAATATAAGGTGTAAGATATTATTTTTATGCGACAAAAAATAATGAGAAAAGGAGGGCACGCGAGAGGTTTCTTCCGTGAGGTTTTTCTAAATGAAAATTAGGCAGTACTATGCATATATTTTTAAATTTTTTTATAGTGAAAGTATTAGATTAAACTATTTAATCTAACTAACATGCATGAGATCTAATCTAAACTACTTATCCAGGATCTATAATATGATTAATATGTATTTAAAATCTGAAATTAATCAAAACTTACAACGATCACATCGATGTCCTAGATCAGTCCAACCATTAGATTTGATAGAGTCTGATCTAATGATTCAGAACACATTACCTTTGCATGGGCCGATGATCTCTACTACTGAAACACATAGAATAAAGAATCTGCTAGTCGCTCGCAGCTACACAGGGTGTCCGACCTCTATGAATCATCCACATGAAGCTCTCGTACTGATCTGATCTTTCGAGATTGCTAAATCACGTGAAGATCGCTCCTGATGGCTGATCTAATTTGATCTTCTTCTGAAAGCACCTCAAATCCTTTTGAGATTGAAGATAGATCAATGGTGATTGTCAAACATTAGAAGAAAATCAAAGAAAATAACTTTTCTCTAATCTTAACTCTCTCTCTCAAAAATAATTCAGCACCAATGCTGAACTCTCACTAAAGAAGAGATGGTTCTCTTCTAATCACACGCCAAATCAATGGCAACACACCCCAGATCCTCACACCCCCAAACTAAGGTTTGGCCCCTTTAGTTTTTGGTATCTCATGATGGAATTTCTCTTCACCTTGGTACACAAAAAAAAACAACCTTTTTATTGTTGCCGATCAAAAGACATAGGGATGAGATAAGAGCTCGTCAAAGTATAAATTCAAATATCTTTTGAATTCAAACTGAATGCCTCTTATCCCCATCCAAAGCCAGATTAAAGAGGGTTGAAGAAAAGTTTTTGGCATGGGAAAAAGGTCGGCATTCCTCTCCTTTTTGTTGTACAAACCAATCGCTTCACAAGGGATCGGCTAGGATTAGATAAGGATGATCTTTTGATTTCAAATTCAAACACCTTTGAATTCAAATCAAATCCATCCTAATTTTATCACTAATGGGTGACAAGAGGAGTGTTTGCTGCTGGTTTTCTCATGCACAAACTAAATTTATGCGATGAGAATTGGCATGAGGAGAGGAGAGTGGCACAAGAGAGAAGTCCAAAAAATTTGGACTTTAGGGTTTCAATATTTGGTTCTTAATTAGGTTTCATCCAAATCCAATTAGTTTAGACCAAATAGAGATGAGTCAACCTAATCTAATTAGGTACCCAAACTCTTGATCTAATTAGAAATATTTTAAACATAAGCCCTGATCAAATTAAGGTTAAATCTCCCTTAGCGATTGGATCATCTTATAACCTAATCAGGTTTGACCTAACTGAATCCAATTCGATTAGACATAGTCCAAACTTTAATACTCAATCAAATTGAGTTAATCAGCAATCTAATTGTTGATGAATTCCTCCTAAATATCACTGACTCTTAGTGAATCAATTTATTGGAACATTGCATAAGGTTAATCATCAATCATATTGACAACTTTACCCTTGAATAATTCTTAATCATCGATTAGCCATAGGATCGAGAGGTACTTCTTATGTATGTGATCTTATAGGTTTGAACCTAAGTCAGTAGCATAGAAATAATTTCTATACCAATCAAAGTAACCATCTAGCTATGAAATCTGATGTCCGGAGAGGTCGAATGTGTGCAAAGCAATATTTAGAATCTACTGAACTATAGATTACTTTGATTAAAATTTTGTTGAATTGAAATATAGTGATGCATTGACTCCTACTTATTTGGAGGGATCAATCCCATCCTGACTCACACACCGACTACCATAAGTACTTGATTGTACCCAAAAATCTTTTATCATTGAATTAAAAATTTAGATAGTTCAGCACTAAAGCATAGTGAGTTGCTTGCAAGTCATCGTGGTGATCTCAAGTCGGAGGAACACTTATACCCATAACCCTTTGGAGTAACTCTTGACAGCAGAGTGCTCCGAAATTGATCACATTCAGTGAGATGTACTCTTACATCTCACCTGCATGCCATATTAGTATCTCCACACTCCTTGATTAAGAGGACAACCAACGTATATGACATACAATGACCTATACTTGATATAGCTATCGTCCAATAATGGTATATTGTTTGGTCACGAACATATTTAAGGACTAAATGATAAATCCTTCTTTATCGATTCTAAATAGTCCTAAAGACTTCATCATAACACAGGAGTTCATAACGAAAGATGTATAGCTTGTGATGAAATAAAAGATGCCAAATAACTTTTATTAATAAAAATTCATATATATTTATATCAATGAGCTCAACTGTCAATAGACTGACGATTGACTTTAGGATATAATTTCTAACAAACTTCTATTTGGACTAAAGCCAATCAATATGGTATCGCATACCTATCTTCAATTTATGATCTTCGAATTCTTTGACACTTAGGGCTTTAGTGAATGGGTCGATCAAGTTCTTCTTTCCGTCGATCTTCTGAAGATCGACATCACCTCGATCCACAAACTCACAGATCAGGTGGTAGCGACACAGTATGTGCTTAGTATACTGATGGGACTTCAATTTTTTTGCTTGAGCAATGGTGCCAGTGCTGTCATAGTAGAGTAGGATCAGACTATCAATGGAGGGTGCCACTCTAATCTCATCAATAAACTTCTGTAATATACCACTTCCTTCATAGCATTGGATGCTATGATGTACTCCACCTCGCACACTAAGTTGGCCACGGTGTACTGCTTGAAATTTTTTTAGCAGATTATTCTATTGTTTAGGATAAAAATGAATCTCGATGTACTCTTACTATCATCGTGATCTAACTGAAAGTCGGAGTTGGTAAATCTCACTAGCTTCAAATTAGATTCTTCATAAACGAGCCATTGGTCCTTAATATTTTTCAAATATTTAAGAATAATTTTCACAACCTTCCAATAGTTTTCTCTCAGATCTGACTGATACCTGCTCACTACCCCTAGTGAGTAGGCAATATCCGATCTCGTATATGTCATGGTGTACATGATGGATCCCATTGCCGAGGCATATGGAATCTTACTCATACGCTCTCTTTTTTGAGGAGTTGTTAGACAATCCCTTTTTGAAAGAAAAATTTCATGATCTATCGGGAGATAGCCTTTTTTGAAACTTTTCATGCTGAATCGCTTCAGTACGGTATCTATGTACGTGGACTAGAACAACCCAAGCAACCTCCTCGATCTATCTCTATAGATCTTCATCCCAAAGATGTAGGATGCTTCTCCCAATATTGAGAAATATGTCAATCATTTGACGATTGTGCTAATTATAAATATATATGAATTGATCAATAATAAAAGTTATTTGATCTTTTTCATCACAAGGTTACATCTTCTAACAAACTCCTATATTGTGATAAAGTCCTTAGGATTACTTTGATTGATAAAGGAGGATTTATCGCATAGTCCTTAAATTGATTCACGACCAAATGATATGCTATTACTAGGATGATAGCGATACAAGTGTAGGTCATTGTGTGCCATATGCATTGGTTATCCTCATAACTAATTGATGTGAAGATACTGGTATGGTATGTAAGTGAGATATAAAAGTATATCTCATTGAACATGACCAACTGTGGAGCACTCTGCTGTCAAGAGTAGCTCGCAAAGGGTATAGGTATAAGCATCCCTTCGATCTGAGATCATCATGGTGACTTACAAGCAACTCACTGTACTTTAGTACCAAACTAACTGAGTTTTAAATTCAATGATAGAAGATTTTTGGATGCAGTCAAGTATTTATTAAGTCAGTGCATAAGTCAAGATGGAATTGATCCCTCCAAATTAGTAGGAGTTAATGTATCAATATATTTTAATTTAGCAAAACCTGGATCCAGATTATCTATGTGATGGATGTAAAAGATTGAAATACAATATGGATGACTTATCTAGGATTGACAGTTAAATTCTAAGTCATCCTCGAGTATTAGGGTCAAAGGGATGAATTATACGATAACCATATACCAGTAGGTTCTTGAATATTGCTTCGCCATCATTCGAACTATCCAGACGTTGGGTCACCATTGCTAGATTGTTACATTGATTGGTTTAAAAATTTATTTTTATACTACTGACTTAGGTTCGAACCTATGAGATCACACTCAAAAGAAATTTCTAACTGATCATGTGGCTGATCAACGATTGAGAATCGTTGAAGGGCTTAATCATCAATTTGATTGATGGTTAACCTTATACAAAAGTTGCAATAAATTTATTCATCAAGTATTAGTAAATTAATGAAGAATTAATTAATAATTAGATTATTGATTAGCTTAATTTGATTGACCAAAGAGGATTAAATAAAATCTAATTGAATTAGATTCAATTAGGTTTGACCCAATTAGGTTATGAGATGATCTAATCACTAAGGGAGAATTATCTCTGATTTGATCAGAATTTTGATTCAATCAATTCTTAATTTGATAAAAATTTAATTAAAATTTTATGAACCTAATTATATTGAGTTTTATCTATTTTATTTGGGCTAAATCAGATGATATTTGGTTAAGATTAAAATAAGAAAATTAAGAGTCCATATTGGAATGGACTCTTCTCCCTTGCGCATCAAAGTTTGACACCACTTTTCTCAATGTACAAAATTGTTTTGCATGAGATTTTTTCTTACAAAAGAGTTCTTTCATTTCTCTATCTCATGTCCAAATTTGGGTGAGATCAGGTTTTAATTGGTATGTTCAAACGAGATTTGAAATTAGATACCATAAAAGATAATGTTTGACATTATCTACAAGACCTTGTGCCCACTTATTTTATTCCATTATTTTGTGTGAAAAAATAAGGTTTATCACCATAGAAAATCAGATTAGGATCTGATTTCATATGGAAAAATAAGTTTTGGGGTGTCCCATATTTTTTTTGGGCATGAAAATTATGAAGGTGCGACAACTATGGAAGAGTCCAACATCTCTTGGACTCTTCATCCTAATATCCTTACATGCCTAATAAAAAGGGGATTGGTCTCTCTTTTATGCATGTAAGATAGAAGAAAAAGAGGCCTTCATGAGAGAAGTCTTGGAGTGTGAGTTTTTGGCATGAAAAAGAGGAAGAGAGTCCTCTCTCTTTGGGTTAGCGCAAAAGCTGATTTCTAGGGTTTTCTTCCTATGGTTTGGGAAGAGAGAAAAATAAGAAGAAAATTATTTTCCTCTCCATCTTTTTTTTACCTCTTCATCTCCTCTAAAAGTCCATCTTCAACTTCTAAAAAAATTTTATAGATTTGAAGAAAGATTTTAGATCAGCCAAGAAGAAGGTCTTCGTGCGAACTAGCATTCTCGAGAAGACCGATCAAATCGAAGCTTCGAGTGAACTTTTGTAGAGGTCAGATGCATGTGCGACTATGAGCAACCAACAAGGATTATCTTTACAATGTCTCTCAGCAGCAGCGATCTTCGACCCATGCTCAGATATCGAGTTTTGAACTCAAATAGAAGTAGATCTGATCTACTGCTTACATCCATATATGTAGATTTTATCATATGATTATTTTAGATTTTATATGCAACATATCATGTTATAGATCTTAGAGTAGGTTGATTTGATGATTAGATCATATGCATATGAGATTAATATGATTAATCTATTTACTTTTTACTATAATTTATTTCAAAAAAAAATTAAAATACATGCATGAAATCGTCTATGTTTTTCAACACCCACGTCTTTCATGGAGAACTGAGACGACAACCAAACCTTTATTCTCTGTAACATAAAGATATTATTTTTAATTAAAAGAATATCATCCATATACAAAACAAAGAATATAACTACAAAACCATTTATCCACTTGTAGATGCAGATTCTTTTTCGCTCCTAACGAAATCATATGTTCTGATCATCTTATCAAAATGCATGTTCCAACTTCTACTTGCCTGCTTTAATCCATAAATGGATCTCTGTAGCTTGCACACCTTAGACTCATCTATGGATGTAAAACTTTTAGGTTGTATCATATACATCTCTTCTTCTAACTCTCTATTCAGAAAAGCTATTTTCACATCGATTTTCTAGATTTTATAGTCCAGATATGCTGCTATCGCAAGCATAATCTGAATAGATTTGAGCATTGCCATCGAAAAAAATATCTCATCATAGTCAATACCATAATATTGATGATATCTCTTGACAACCAGATGGGCTTTATATATCTCCACCTTTCCATCTGCACCCTCTTCCTCTTGAAGATCCACTTACACCCAATGATTTTATCCCTTCAGGTGGGTTAACTAATATCCATACATCATTGATTTTCATGGACTCCATTTCGGACTTCATGGCTTCAAGCCACTTATCAAAGTCAGATCTCTGCATCACATCCATATAGGTGATCAGATCCCAATCGTTCTCATCGAGCTCAATAGGATCACCATCCTAGATCAAGAAACAATAGTATATGTCTAACTGATATGGTACTCTATCAGATCATCTTAAGGATGGTTCTACACTGGGCTTTAGATTTGATCTAATCAAATTCAGTTCAGATTCAGTCACTGGTATCGGTTCATCTATCGATCAAACTTCATCAAGTTTAACCTTAGAGGCATTAGTTCCTTTTTTAAGAATTTTTTTTTTCCAAAAAGACTGCCTTAAGGTTGATGAACATCTTTTGTTAATTGGTAAGATAAAAGTAATATCTCCTTGTTTCCTTAGGGTACCCTATGAAATAACACTTATCGAATCGAGATCCAAGCTTATCAATCTGCAAGCACTTGACATAAGCTGACACCCCCAAATCCTAAGAAAAGGGAGTGTCAGCCTATGCCCAATCCTTATCTTATATAGAATCTATGCAACTAATTTGCTTGGAATCCTATTTGGTATATAACAAGCTAACTCGAGTGCATATCTTCGAAAGGAGATCAGCAAACTAACAAATCCCATCATGGACTGAACGATATCCAACAGGATTCGATTCCTCCTTTTTGAGACTTCATTATGCTGTGGCATCCAAGGAGGCATCCATTGTGAGAGAATTTCATTCTCTCCTAGATACGTCAGAAACTCATTGAAAAGGTATTCACCTCCTCAATCAAATCAAAAAATTTTAATACTCTTTTCAGTTTATTTTTTTACTTTATTATAAAATTATTTAAATATTTTAAATGATTCAGATTTATGTTTCATCAAATAGATGAACCCATATCTGGATAAGTCATCTGTACATGTAATGAAATAGTAATACCCACCTCTGGCACTGATATTCATGGATCTGTTGAGATTTGATACCTCAAGATTTGATCTATACTAAGTATAGAACAAGGTCTAAGATGATGAATGAAGTCCAACGAGCCCAAGAATAGTCTAAATGGAGTCTAGACAGCAAAGATACACGCGAAAGAAGGCTCGGAGCAGGTGGCACTGCCCATGAGACAGCGGAGGCCAGTGGTGGTGCAACCAGGCCCGACGGATGCACACGTGCATGCAGTAGCACACGGCCAGCATGCGGACCAGCCTAGTGTGGTCGCATATGCGGGCCAGCCCAGCAGGTGCACGAGTGCCTAGGCCCAGCACCCTATCGCGGTCCACCATGGATCATAGGGTGCTGGGCTGTCTATAAAGTCTGCGTGGATCGATCACGTGGTCTACATATGGTCCAGAGGCATTTGTACATGATCCGATGGTTTAGATTATGTACGGTCATGATTGGATGGCCATAGATGGTTCTAGGATTTATTTGGACTTGGTATTCCTAGTGGAACACTAATTTGGAGATTCTGTAGCCTATATAGCTCCGATTGATCTACCTTTTGTTATGTTGGGTAGCTGGTGATATCCTAAAGGTGCAAAAAAGCTTTAAAAGAGGTTTTAGAGAGCTTTTATGAAGATTTTATGACTTATTGTTGAGAAACTCTTGTACAAAGGTTGGTGGTGAGTTCTTTTTGTATTGTTGTATTTTATTCTCTCATAGTGAAGCTTGCACGCCCCGTGGAGGTAAGCTTGAGGCCAATCTATGTATTTATATTATATATTTTTTTTATTTTTTTTTCTTCCTGCTGTAATGCATGGTACCAAATCCTGTATAACGATTGATATCAGAGCGAGGGGTACTAGAGCGTAAGTTGTGGTGGTGGTGATCGAGATAGAAGATGGAGAAGATAAGCACAATCAAGGTGGAGATCAATCGATGTGATGGAAAGAGTAATTTCTCCTTATAGCAAATAAGAGTGAAGAACGTGCTTATCTAGCAAGGGTTGATCGATGCTCTCTTGTGTGAGGAGAAGCCGACTACCATGGAGGTGCAGGATTGGAGGTGGCTCCAGATGCAAACGATGAGTACGATCCACTTATACTTAGTGGATGAGGTGGTGATCCATGTGCTTGATGAGTCTTTTCTAATGGTGCTGTGGTCGAAGCTTGAAGAGTTGTACATGATGAAGTCTCTCATCAATACTCTCTTCCTCTGGAGGTAGTTCTATCAGCTATGGATGATTGAGGGACAGAGCATGTAGGAGCATCTCAATCATTTTCAAAAGATCCTCATAGACCTCCTCAATGTTGGTGAAAAAATTGAGGAGAAGATCAGGGCGCTGGTCTTGCTAGCATCGCTTCCCCCTTCATATAAGTCCTTGATGACTACTCTTCTAGTGGGAAAGAGTGCCATCAAGATGGATAAGGTCACCATGGTGATTCTTTAGAATGAGATTCTCAGGAGGAAGAACCCAGCTCGAGCTCAGGTGGCGGCAGCTCAACTTTGATGGTTTCTAAAGGAGCAAGAGATGACAAATAAAGCAACAGGAGATCATGACGAGGGTGGTCCAAGTCCAAGATGAGAGACTTAAGCAAGATCAGATGTTATCGATGTGATGAGTTGGGGCATCTAGCCAAAGATTGCCCTCATCTCAGGGATCGAACGAGGGCTACTGTAGCGATGGCCAATAACGAGTCAGAAGATGATATCCTAGAGATATTTGATGAGGTATCTACTTTTTTTTAATAGTAAATTTTAGATTCTGCATGCACCTATCATGTATGTTGCAGAGAAGTAGTTTGATTTCTTAGAGAGCAATGAGGGCATTGTTTATCTACCAGATAGATTGAGTTATGCGATCAGAGGCATCAGAACAGTCAACTGGAGGACACACGATGGTGTAACGAAGAGATTGGGGGAGGTCCGATACATATCAGATTTTAGATGGAATCTTATCTCACTGAGCAGACTAGATTCGAGAGGCTATAGGATGGTAGCTGATGGAGGAATCCTGAAGGTATTGTACGGTGATAGGATTATCCTAGAGAAAAAGAAGAGGATGAGAGGATATTACTACCTGATAGAGAGCACAGTGCAAGATGGAGCTTCAGGAGTCAGGAGGAATCCAGAGCGAGGTGGAGCTCCAAGTGGAGGTGAATCAGGCACGAGACGGGAAACTTGGGAGGATGAGAGGTGATATCGCAGGGTGAGATTTCTATTGCCATAGGAGGATATCCTGAGCAGATCTCAGAAAAAGAAGAGTATAGCATATGATGGAGGTGGGATCGATGGCCTGGCTCGACTCTCATGTTTGCCCATCCATGAGACAGCAGGCATGCCCCAGGGCATAGGGGCAAGATGGATCACAGGCCCTCAGAGATAGATAGAGGTCAAATATTGAGTCGAGATGAAGATTGTTGAGATTTGATATCTCAAAACTTGATCCACACTGAGCCCACAGTGAGATCTAGGATGATGAATGGAGTCCAACGAGCCTAAGAACAGTCCAAACAGACTCCAGACGATAAAGATACATGTGAAAGAAGGCTCAGAGCAGGTGGCATGACCCACAAGATGGTGGAGGCCAACGATGGTGTAGCCAGGCTCGACAAATGTGCATGCATGCACAGGAGTATGCGGCCCAACATGCGAGTGGGCCCAGCAAGGGTGCACGCACGTGCCGACCCAACAGGCGCACGGGCACCCAAGCCCAGCACCCTGTCATGCTCCATTGTGGATCGCAGGGTACTGGGCGGTCCATAGAGGCTGCATGGATCGATCATGCGGTCTACATGTGGTCCAAGGGTGTTTATGCATGATCTAATGGTCTAGATCGCATGCGGTTGCGATCGGACGATCACAAATGGTTCTAGGGTTGATTTAGACTTGGTATTCCTAGTGTAACACCAATTTGGAGATTCTGGAGCCTATATAGCTCTAATTGACGAGCCGTTTATTACATTGGATAGCTGATGACATTTTATAGGTGTAGAAAGACTTCAAAAGAGAATTTAGAGAGCTTTTATAAGAATTTTAAGATTTCTTGTCGAGAGACTCTTGTACAAGGGTTGAGTGGTGAGTTTCTCTTATATTGTTGTGTTTTATTCTCTCATAGTAAAGTTTGCATGCCTCATGGAGGTAGGCTTGAGACCGTTCTATGTATTTGTATGGTATTTTTTATTTTGTTTCTTCTTTCTTCTTACTACAACATGCGGTACCAGATCTTGTATAATAGGATCTACATACATCAGTATGTACTAGATCCAGAACATCACTAGCTCATTCACCCTTTCCAGTAAAAAGCAACTTAGTTATCTTTTCAAGAAGACAAGACTTACAAGTTGATAATGAATCACAATCATTGACTTTGAGGATTTCCGCTTTTCTTAACCTATTCATCCTATTCTTGTTTAAATGACCGAGCCTACAATGCTAAAGTTAGGTATCCATGATATTATCTACTCTAGGATGTTTGTTTGGTGTGTACATTATACTAACAAGCTGTGACAATACATAAATATCATTACATATGATTGTGACATCATTCATAATGACATCACAAAAATCACTCTTAATTGAAAAAATAAACCATCTTTGGCCAAAAGGCCTATGAAAATTATGTTCATAAAAAAAGATGGATAATAGTGACAATTATTCAAAATGACATTGTTAGAATTAAAAACTAGCCCAACAATTCTTAAAACTAGGACTGGAACATGACTTCCATCTTCCACATTCAGGAATCTCTCACTATTTTCAAATTTTCTACTAATCTGAAATCCCTGCAATAAATTGCAGATATAAATCAGACTTCCAGTATCTAATATCCAGATAGTAGTATCACACACAAAAATTATAAGGTGTTATCATATAAGCATCTTGATTAGCAATCGATTGCTTATTTTTCTTTCTTAACCTGTTTGGGTCAAGTGACGCTTCTTCCTGACTCTGGTCTACTTTGAATTTCTTAGTCTAATCAGACTCAAGAATATTATTCAACTTCTGATACTGGCTATCAGAGTTGGGTCTCATAAGCATATCACTGTCTAACAGTGAGAGGAGCGACAACTTACTAGCTATAACTGTATAAAAGAAAAAACATAAGACCTAATTAGTATATGAATCGTTCAAGCCTAAAGACATAGACTTTAGTCTAAAGGTTCTTTCACTATTTTATACGAATTGATAGTCTCTACCTCCAATTCAAAAAATTATATTAATTCTTTAATGGGTACTAAATCCACACAGACTGTATATGAGCCTGAGTAAAGCTCGACCAACCCATGTGCATCTATGGGTAGGTTCTTAACTAATTATTTCTTCAAATAATTTTTAGTAATTAATTTTGCACCAAATACCTTTTCAGTAGGTGAAGGCCTCCACTGAAAGTTTCGGTTAGGTCCAACCATTAACATGATAGAACTCACTGCATCTGACAAATGAATGATCAGACCTGAGGAAAGCTCGACCAACCTGACCACTGTCGGAAAGATATGACTAAGTCATCATATTATGAATGATAATTCTAATAACCAAATGAGCACCAGACGTGTGGCATCTCCAATGATCATCTAAAGCATTGGACCCATTATCATCTAACTTAATGGAAGGCTATGATCTAGTTGTCACTATAACTAGATCATTTTTAGGACCTAATAATTTAGAAGATTTGATTAACATATTTTAAGAGAATTAAAGTGACTAATCAGGTAATCACAATCCTTCCACTGACTTTACCAAGTTAGTTTATGAAAGATTAGAGATAAGCTGGTCGACTGACAAGTCATAAATCCTCTCACTGACTTCATCAAGTCATGAAAAGGACTAAGACAAGTCATACTGGGGGCACTTAAATTAGTCATACTGATTTTCTAGTAAGCATGGATCAATCCTAATCATTAAGTGATCCAATCAAAATATAATTCACCATATTAATCAGGTAAGTGAGATCAGTGGGAGGGATATGCCATCAACTCGCCATACACTCAATCTATGTGACTAGCTCTCAATTAATGACCACCAGTCAAAACCACCAAACTTATCTTAGATACCAACTGGTTAATCAGTTTCAATTCGATCAGCTTATAGACTTGGGTTAGATCAGTGAGCAAAAGACCAAAGTCCATTTGGGTCTAATTAAAGATATGAATTCGATCAACTACAACTATTATATTGGCTCTAGAGATATTCTGATTTAATTTAATTTAATTTTTGATTAGATTTAATCAATTTTTTTATTTTTTAATCTTTGATTCTAACCCTAGATCTAACCCAATTAAGAAGATCTGATCAAGCTAACCCATAAACCCATCACCTCATGTTTTATGCGAATGACATTAGATCTTTAATTCATAATTCTAGATCTAATTAGTTCAACTTAATTCTCAATTAAGTGTATGGGTTTAGGCCAGATTTAAAATAATTTTAATTATATAAATAATTTATAAATATTTTATGCAATTTTTTTTTATTTTGAAATAGGATCAGCTCATCCCTAGACTGAGCCAGTACACTTCAGTGGATCAACTAAGTCTGCGACTTGATCAACTCACTATTAATGAAGAGTAACTATTACTTTCACCCTATGGCAATTGGATCGGCTCAGTTAGCACTGAGCCAACCAAACCAGGGGACTGAGTTAGCTCAATTCAAAATTGAGTCGGCTTAGCAGGCATGCCAGTAAGTTTCACAATATTTCAGATTTGAAAAATACTACATAAATTGAAATAAAATCAATCATAAATTATCTTTTAGATCAAATCTAAATTTTTTATGATTTTAAATTTTATTTTTCATAATTAAAATAATTTTAATCAAGCAGATTAGATGATTTTATTTTTTTTACAGTTTGTATCGCATACAACAAACCTAGGATTTCAAGATCTAGGATTTTGCAGAAAAGTAAATTTTTTATCCTTTCGTGGTTCATCTTCATGAACAAATAGCACCCCTACACACCATAAAAGATCTCATAGAATGGGAGGAGAGGGTTATTAAATCCTACTTTCTCTTATGATCGGACAGCCATGAATGTTCAATCCGATTACTATGCTACTAGGCATCTAATCTAATCATATGATATATGAAAAAATTTAGGTCTAATTAAATCATACCAGATCTAATCAAAATCATATCATAAGCATCTCATGCTATGATTAAAATCAGATTTAAATACATCTAAAATCATGTTATGTGATCTATGGCTCTGATACCAATTGAAGAAAAACTAGGCAATACCATACATGTATTGTTAAAATTTTTGATAGCAAAAATATTAGAATAAACTATTTAATCTAACTAACGTGCACAAGATCTAATCTAGACTACCTATCTAGGATCTATAATATGATTAATATGCATTTAAGATCTAAAATTAATCAAAACTTGCATCGATCACATCGATGCCCTAGATCAGATCCAACCGTTAGATCTGATCTAGTCTAATCTAATGAGTTCAGAACCCATTAGCTTTGCATGGGTCAATGATCTCCACTATTGAAATATATGGAACAGAGGGTCTGTTGGTCGCTCATAGCTGCACAGGGTATCCAGCCTATATGAATCATCCACACGAAGCCTTCGTACCGATCTGATCTTTTCAGACTACTAGATCGCACGAAGATCACTCCTGATGGCTAATCTAATTTGATGTTCTTTTGAAAATGCCTTGGACCCTTTCGAGGTTGAAGATAGATCAATAGAGGTTGCTGGATATTAGAAAAAAATTAGAAAAAATAACTTTTCTTTGATCTTAATTCTCTCTCCCAAAAATAATTCAGCACCAATGCTGAACTCTCACCAAAGAAGAGATGGTTCTCTTCTAATCACATGCCAAATCAATGGCAACCTAACCCAAATCCTCATGCCCCCAAACCAAGGTTCGGCCCCTTTCTTTTCTGGTATCCCATGATGGAATTGCTCTTCACCTCGGTGCACAAAAAAAACTACCTTTTTATTGTTGCCGATTAAAAGAGATAGGGATGAGATAAGAGCCTGTCAAAGTTTAAATTCAAATTTCTTTTGAATTTAAACTCCAATGCCTCTTATCCCCATCCAAAGCCAGATTTAAGAGGGCTGAAAAAAAGTTTTTGGTATGGGAAAAAGGTCGGCATTCCTACCTGTTGGTGCAAAAATTTACCTGCGTCGGAGAGGCTGGAGTTGAGGGAGTCACGGTCACCATCGGGACCTGCAAAAGAAGTCTAAACCGGAGGTGGGGTTGCTCCGGCAAGACCCTCCGATGCTCAAGTTAGCTCTCTACCTCAATAAGAATGGAGTGCTCGAACAAAAATTTTAGCAGAGTTTCTAGGTAAAAATGAGAGCTTAGAGAATAACGTATCTGGGGTTCCCCTTTTATAGGCGGAGGGAGCAATAGACTGATAGCGACGGCTGTAACCGTCCGGCAGTGGGCTGCCCACGGTCAAGAGGAGTTTGTTGCGAAGAGTAGTGGAATGAAATCATGGCTATCATCGGGACGTGCCACGTGTAGTCTGTCATGGGGGGTGGAGCAGCGTCTGTTGTCGTAGCTTGCCAGAGGATGGAGGAATCGCGTGGTATCCATCGAAGGAAGTGGAGCAGGATCGTGGCCATTATTGTGGTCTATCAGGGAGTGATGGAGCTATGTGAAATCCATCGCAGGAAGTGGAGCAGAGTCATGGCCGTTGCTGTGGCCTGCTAGAGGGTCCAGGCCTGTCGGCCGAAGTCCGGCGGGAGTGTCTGGCGGAGAGGGGTGGCTAGTTGCTCGTCTGAGAGGAGCTCAGAGTCTAGCTCTCATGGGAGTTCGGATGAAGTCTTCCTTCAGTTGAAGTCGAGGATGAAGTTTGGCTTCCGTGGGACTCCGGATGGGGTCTTCCAGTAGCTGGAGTTGGAGATGAGATCTGGCTCCCGTAGGAGCCCAGGCGAAGTCCTCTTGCAATTGGAGTTGTGAGTGAAGTCCGACTCCCGTAGGAGTCCGGACAAAGTTTACCTGTAAATGAAGTCGTGGGTGGAGCCCGGCTCCCGTAGGAGTCCGGGTGACGTTCGCCTGCAGCCGGAGTCGAGAACGAGGTCCGGCTCTCATAGGAGCCCGGATGGAGTTTTCCCGCAGTTGGAGCTGGAGACGAGATCTGGCTCCCGTAGGAGCCCGGGCGAAGTCCGCCTGCAATCAAAGTCAGGGGTGAAGTCTGACTCCAGTAGTCGGGGTCGAGGATGGAGCCCGGCTCCCGTAGGAGTCCGGGTGAAGCCTTCCAGCGATCGAGGTCGGGGACAAAGTTCGGGCGGAGTCTTCCCACAGCTAGAGTTGGAGACGAGATCTGGCTCCCGTAGGAACCCGGATGAAGTCCTCCTGCAGTTGGAGTTGTGAGTGAAGTCCAGCTCCCGTAGGAGTCTAAACGAAGTTTACCTGTAAGCGAAGTCGTGGGCGGAGCCCGGCTCCCGTAGGAGTTCGGGCGACGTCCGCCTGCAGCCGGGGTCGAGAATGAGGTCCGGCTCTCGTAGGAGCCCGGGCGGAGTTTTCCCGCAGCTGGAGCTGGAGACGAGATCTGGCTCCCGTAGGAGCTCGGGCGAAGTCCTCCTGCAATTGGAGTTGTGAGTGAAGTTCGGCTCCCATAGGAGTTCGGATAAAATCTGGTAGTTGTAGGAATCTACCGTTGGAGAAGTTCAGCCGTTGGCGAAGTCCGGGGCAGTTCGGATTGGAGTTGAACCTGGCTGGAAGAAGCCTGGAAGGGATTCGGGGAATAGCTGATAGTTGTGGAAGGTCGGCTGATGGCGGAGCTCAGCGAGCTCTTGGGGCGGCTTAATAGATGACTGGGGGAACTCATGTTGAAGGAGCTCGGGTGGTGCAGTGGGAGCTCGTCCGTCGGGGGAATTCAGTCAGCACTGTGAAAATCCGACTGTTGGGGAAGTCCGGAGAGATACCATCTGCAGTCGAAAGCCGAAGGAGTTCTGGGAGGGTCAATCCTGTCAAGAACTTCGGCTGAGGGTATTTCATACCCAACACCAGTCCCCCTACTTTCGAGTTCGAATTTCGAATGAAGGAAGTATGGAGAGATTGTCACAGTCGAAGTTGCTCCCTTGATGTTCGCGCGCAATCGTCCTCAGATATTTTGGCATTCCATGCGCATGCGCTGGGGTCTTTTCAAATCGAGGTGATCCGAAGAGGCTCTTTGGAACCTGTAGTGGAACGGTGCTCAAGGCATGGCGCAATAAAGGCTCTGTCAGCCATCTGCCACTTTTTAACCGCCCACTGTGGTGAGTGGGACACACGACGAAAAGAGACCGGTTAGAGGGGATTCGCAATCATCATTATGCCGGATCTCGGGGCCTATTTAAACCCACGCTCCTCCTCCAAGAGTCCCGCTCTATCTGACGGTCTCGTTCTGGCGCCCTTCTTCTCCCTGAGAACTTTGATTTTTCTCAGCGCTCTTTCCAGCCTTAGGCATTCCTCAAGCCGTCCCCATTTCCGCACCTTCGCACCTCTCTGAATCGCTTAGGTTAGTCTCAAAACTCCTTCCTCTTTTTGTTCTTCCTTTTGTCGTTTGATCTTTCTTCCTCTTGCTCTGCACATCAGTCCCCCAAGACCTTGTCCGTGATTTTCCCCGATTTTTAGGGATTTCACCTCTGTAAGTGATCTTCGTGTGATTCTAGATATCCTCCAGGGCTTCTTCTTCTAGCGGCTCTAGGAGTTCGTCCGTCTCGGTCTCCCAGAGTCCTCAGACGGTAGATGAATCGATAGCTAGAGCTGAACCTCGTCCGGTTTTTGCACCGGATGCCATTCTTTGTTCTCTGACTCCAAACGAACTCCAACTGATAAGAGTTCAATATGGGGTTCCTCCGGAGTACGAATTGGAACTTCCTAGCCCGTCCGACCGGGCTAGTGCCCCTCTCCCCAGCTGCTTCTGCCTGTACCAGGAGGCCTTTCGTGCTGGACTTCGGCTTCCTCTTTCGCCTTTTGTCATTGCTCTTTTTCGATTTCTGGATATTTCTCTGGCTTCGGTTGCACCGAACTCCTTTAGGTTTTTGATAGGATTCCTCTCTCTTTGTCATATAGTCAAAGTCCAACCTACCCTTTCCTTGTTTAGATACTTCTACACCTTCAAGCATCATCCTACGATGAAGGATTGGTGGTACTTCTCCCCACAGTTTAGTAGAAAGGGGTTGTTGAAAGGTGCCCCCTCTTCTATCCATAATTGGAAGGGAAAGTTTCTTTATATTCGATGCCCGACCTTGAGGCTAGAGTTGCCCCCTTGGGGCTCCCCGAGGGACTCCGTCCGTCGGGCGCCCAGCCTGGGGGGGACGATCATCAAGCCTCCCAGAAACTCCTCAAATATCCAACTCTTTCTCTCCCCAACCTCCTGAAGGAGCAGTTTCTGTTCAACATCGCCAATATTTCATCTCTCCTTTTCTTTTCTTCTTTTCTTTTCCTTTCCTCTCTTTCTCCTACTTCTCTTCTTTTCTTCTTTTTCACGCCCTCTTCTCTCTCTTTTTCTCTCTTTCCTTTCTTTTTCTTTTTTTTTTTTTTTTTTAGGCATGGACGCTGAAGAAGCACAGATGCTTGCCAGGGGCCTGAAGGCTCTCAAAAGAAAAGGCACCGCGGCCTCTGGGCCGACGAAGAAGACCAGAGTGGAGGGGATGAGTTCGGCCGCGCACGCCCAAGCGACCTCAGCTGTCGACGTTCTTGCAGACACTGAGCCTCCAGCCGCCCGTGCTTCCTCGAGGGGTTTGAGTTCTCCTACCGAGGTCCCCACTTCGGAGATTCGCCCTGAGGAGGTGCCAGGGGGTGAGAGGAGGAAGAGGAGGAAGACCTTGGCCCACAGGGTCGGCAGTCGTCGGGCTGCCACTGAAGAATCCCGCGGCTCTGAAGAGGAGCAGGGGGATGATCCCTTTAGTGACAGGGATCTAATAAAAAAGCTGGTAGACAGGTGCTCACTGTCCGAAGTCGTCCAGAGGATCATCCACGTCGATCCTGCACAACGAGTCTGGGACTCGTTGGGGGCCTTCCTCGAGGTAAGCAGATTCATCCTCCTTTCTTCCTTTCACTTCTTCAATTAATTAACTTCTCAGCTTCCATTCTGACCCTCCGATCATCCTTGCAGCTCGGGCACCAACTCCTCGCCAACATCGAGATGACAAACAAGGCGGTGAAAGGTCAGCAGAACGAGGCTGCCCGCCTTAAAAAAATGGCCCTCGAGGCGGTCGGTCTCCGAGAGGTGCTTGAGAGAGAGAGACAGACCTCGATGGAACAGAAGGCCACCTCGGAGGAGATGGTGAGGAGGGCGGAGGCCGAGGTTGCCAACATGGCGGAACAGATCCCGACCCTGGTCTCGGAGGCCAGGGGTCAAGCGGTGGAGGAGTTCAAGGCTTCCACTGAAATGAAGAATTTGAAGGTTGAGTTCGGCCAAGCCGCATTCAATAAAGGGTTCGAGCTCTGTCAGGAGAAGATGGTCATGAAATTCTCCGAGCTCGACCTCAGCTTCTTGAATGAGGCATCCGAGGATGAAGCCGGACCCTCCACTGCTGTCGCAGCCACCGCGGACCACCCCCCAAAGGTGCCGAGTCCCCCCATTGATCCAGAGGTCCGAGACCTCTAATCTTGTAGTCTTCCTTTATTGCCATTTTTCTTCTTTCTTTTGTCTTCAAGAAACGTTCATTCAATAAAATTGGTCTCCTCCTTGTGGGGGACTTTTCTTCTCTTCTTTTTCTTTCTTTTTTTCTTCTTCTTTGTAATGAGCTACGTCTTAACGCGTTGACCTCCCGATGGCAGCGCCCTGCCGAAGTGCTTCCCTTGCCTCAGGGGATTCCGCTGAAGTCCACGATCCAGCACCTGAAGAAGGAGGTTCTTCATTTGACGAAAAGGTCGAAGAAGATGGAAGGCGAACTCCGCAGGTTGAGGGAGAGCCACTTTGAAGCCACTGCGGAGGCCACCCACTTTCGAAATCTCCATGTGAAGGGGATCATGGAGTACAGCCAGAGGAAGGCAAACTTTGAGAAGGAGCTTGAGGAACACAAGAAGCGCGCCAGCGACCAAATTTGGGCTCAAGCTGCCAAGATCAGTTCTCTCAGGGTGGAACTGTCGGCTGCCCAGGAGAGGATTAGCCAGCTGGAGAGGAGTTCATCCCGGATTTTGACTCGGGCCGACAGCGATCGGGAGTGGTCGAAGAAGGTCTCCAACCTCCAGCAATAGCTCCAGGATGCCGAGGCGGGCTATGACGCGTACCGGGCCGGCTGGCGCAAGCAGGTGGATGAATACAGGGGGAGGCTCTGGAAGGCGACCGACGAGGTTGCCCGCCTTCGAAGGCAGCTAACTGAGGGGGCTCAATCTACCTCCGCTCGGGACTCTGACGAACTCCAATCCCTGAGGAGGACTGTAGAAGAACTATCCGTCGCTCTTGGGGAGGGGAAGGTCCAGCTGTAGCAATTGAAGATCCAGCTGGTATGCGAGCAGCAGGCTGTCAAGGACGCAGAGGCGGAATTTGAGGTCCTGAGAAAAAGGCATCGAGAGGCAGAGAATGAAAGCCAGTGATTTCATCGAAGATACATGGAGATATTAATGAGAGAGAGAGAATTGGAAGCAGAAGTCGAATGTTTAAGGGGTTCCCTGGCGAGGGTCGAAGCCGAGAGTCCGAGGTCGGAGGGAGTCGGGCCCCCTTAGGGCTCTTTTGGTCCTTCCGTCTTCCCATGTATATATTTTTTCTTTTGTTGTTTCATCTTGTTCTTGTTGTTTTGCTTTTCTTCCTTTAGCCTGTTGGGCTTTGTAGTGTATATTTTGTGAATGAAATGAAAAGAGGATTTTATGTTACCTCATCCACGTATTGCATTAAATCATCGTCTGTCGAACTTCTTTTGTCCCTTGACTTGTTCGACGTCGTTGACTTGTTCAACGTCGGTGTCATTCGGAGGTGCCCAGTGGTCACCACGTTGATTTGCTTTTCTTGTCATCCATGGCCGCAGGCTCGAGCTCATGGTCTGAACTTTGCATTAGTCATGTCGAGAGTCTTCTTAGAGATCGAGGATGTTCGGTAGGAGCTTCCATCTTTGCTGAGATGAAGTTCCCTATGGTTTTGGTGTAGTTTATTTTTCATCTGTTGTCGATGTAGTTCGTCGCTTTCCTTTTTAATTTTTCTCCTCTTTTCTGAGTGAGGGTCCTCCCCTTGCTTTTTGCGGGGTCGCTAGAGGTGTAGAGGTGCCGTTGAGAGGACTTTTTCTTTTATCCGATCACGTTGGGCGATCGGGTTTTTGTCATTGTTAGGACGAGGTTCTCCCTCTATTCCCAACGGAGCCGTGGGGGCACATAAAAATCATTGTGAGGACCTCTCCCCCTATCTGGTCCACAAAAATTGGGTCCTCGACTTTGCTCATGTCAGGATAAGGTTTTTCTCCTGTTCCTGACATGCCTGTGGGGGCACATTAGGGCGTTGTAGGGCCTCTCCCCCCATTCGATCTAAAAGAACCGGGCCCTTGACTTTGCTCATGTTAGGGCGAGGTTCTCCTCCTGTCCCTAACATGGCTGTGGGGCCACATTAGGGCGTTGTAGGGCCTCTCCCCCCATCCGATCTAAGAGAACCGAGCCTTTGACTTTGCTCATGTCAGGGCGAGGTTCTCCTCCTGTCCCTAACATGGCTGTGGGGGTACATAAGGGCGTTGTAGGGCCTCTCCCCCCATCCAGTCTAAAAGAACCGGGCCTTTGACTTTGCTCATGTCAGGGCGAGATTCTCCTCCTATCCCTAACATGGCTGTGGGGGCGCATAAGGGCGTTGTAGGGCCTCTCCCCCCATCCGATCTAAAAGAATCGGGCCTTTGACTTTGCTCATGTTAGGGCGAGGTTCTCCTCCTGTCCCCAACATGGCCATGGGGTGCTTAAGGGCCGTTATATGGGCCTCTCCCCCGATCCGATCTTAAAATAATCGGACTCTTATTTTGCTCATGTTAGGACGAGATTCTCCTCCTGTTCCTAACATGACCATGGGGGCACTTAAGGACCGTTATATGGGCCTCTCCCCTGATCCGATCTTAAAATAATCGGGCTCTCATTTTGCTCATACTAGGATGAGGTTCTCCTCCTGTCCCTAACATGACCTTGTTTTAATTGTTTGAAGGGGTTATCCCCAATCGTAGCAAGTCCATGCCAAAAGGGAAAGACATGCAAAGTTGAAAGGAATTTTGATTCAAAGCAAAGTCGTTAGTAGTACATTTACAGGTTTCTCGAGTCCCATGGTCGTGGAAGGTCTGCTCCTCCTTGAGGTCCTCCGGTGATGGAGTCGATGGTCTCGATTGGAGGTCGATCCCCGGGCTGTTCCTCCCTCCTTGGCGGTTCAGGTTGCGGCAGGGCCCTTGGCCGATCCTCTCTGCCTTCATGTCGACGTCGAATGAACCTATCGAGCCGACCTCGTCTGATGAGCTCCTTGATCTCATCCCGAAGTTGAATGCACTCCTCTGTATCGTGGCCGTGGTCACGATGGTAGAGGCAGAACTTGTTAGGATTGCATTTTCTATGGTGTGTGCGCATCCTTTCCTGCATTAGCATCTGCTCCCTGACCTCCATCAGTACTTGGGTTTTCGAGGCATTGAGGGGGGCATAGTTGCGAAATCTTTCCGGTGGGGAATCCCGTCGAACTCCATGGTCCAAACTTCTCTATCTACGTACCTAGGGAGGAGTATGGATACACTTGTGCCCGGGAGGAGTTTGAGAATGTGGTCGAGCTTCCCTCGGCCCTTTTTCGACTGCGGGCTTACTCGAGTCTCCCGCCTGTCGCTCTCTCGCAGTCTCCTCATCCTTCATTTTGAAGGCTTCTTCTGCTCGGGCGTACCCCTCAGCCCGAGCCAACAGATCAGCAAAATTTTTGGGGTACTTCTTCTCCAGGAAGAACAAAAGGTCATTCTTCTGAAGGCCGCCCTTCAGAGCGGCCATCACCATCGACTGGTCCAAGTTTCAGACCTCCAGCGCGGCGACATTGAAACGGTTGATGTAGGCCCGAATGGACTCCCCCTCCCTCTGCTTGATATTGATGAGGGATTTCGAACCCTTCCGGGGGCACCGGCTGGTGACAAAATGGGCCATAAATTGGTAGCTCATCTGATCGAAGGAAAAGATGGTACCCGGCTTCAGCGTCGAGTACCAGATTTTCGTCACTTCCTTCAAGGTGGATGGGAAGGCTCGATATAGAATGGCGTTGGGTGCACCATGAAGCAGCATCATCGTCCGGAAGGCCTCCAGGTGATCAACCAGGTCCGAAGTCCCATCGTAGCTTTCAAATTGGGGGAGTTTGAAGTTTGGCGGAATCGGCTCCTGCATGATCATTTGAGAAAAGGGAGGGTCAGTGCAAATATCCTCACCACAAGCGGGGGGAGCGTGGCGGAGTTCTTCGATCCGTCGGTTCATCTCCTGGAGCTTTCGGTCCAGAAAATCCTCTCGACTATGGGTCTCGAGGGTCCTCTAGCAGAATCGGGGTAGAGATCTTCCAGGGGTGAAATCATGATCCGATCGAGGGCTCTCCACCCTCGGATTCATCTTTTCGGGAAAGATGGGGCGGCTGGCCCAAGTGGCCCACCCTACCACTGGATTTTGGTGTTTCGGTGATGCTCTTTTCAGGCACACCGATGCCTGTGGCTGCTGCTGCTGCTGTATGGCCTGCACAGCTTCAGTGAGGCCTCTGACCTGCTGCGCCAGTAGGTCAAACTACTCCGTGCCAACCATCGTTGTCGGAGGAGGAGGAGGAGGCTGGGAAACTGGGGGTGAGGTCGGAGCCTGAGATCTGGCCGTGGAGGTCGTGGATCATCGCATGGACGCCCTGCGGGGAGGCATCGGGCAAAGACCTAGTGGAGGAAGGAGGAGAGGACATCGAAAAAGATGCCCGGGGGCGGTCCCGTTGAGCGCTCCTTTAAGAACAAGGGTACTGTGAAGACACAGCCCTTCCTCTAGCGTCAATCCTGTTGGTGCAAAAATCTGCCTGCGTCGGAGAGGCTAGAGTCGAGGGAGTCACGGTCGCCGTCGGGACCTGCAAAAGAAGTCTAAACCGGAGGTGGGGTTGCTCCAGTAAGACCCTTCGATGCTCAAGTCAGCTCTCTACCTCAACAAGAATGGAGTGCTCGAATGGAAATTTTAGCAGAGTTTCTAAATAAAAATGAGAGCTTAGAGAATAACGTATCTGGGGTCCCCCTTTTATAGGCGGAGGGAGCAATAGACTGATAGCGACGGCTGTATCCATCCGGCAGTGGGCTGCCCACGGTCAGGAGGAGTTTGTTGTGAAGAGTAGTGGAATGAAATCATGGCTATCACCGGGACGTGCCATGTGGAGTCTGTCGCGGGGGGTGGAGCGGCGTCCGTTGTCGTGGCTTGCCAGAGGATGGAGGAATCGCGTGGTATCCATCATAGGAAGTGGAGCAGAATCGTGGCCATTGTTGCAGTCTACCATGGAGTGATGGAGCCGCACGAAATCCGTCACAGAAAGTGGAGCAGAGTCGTGGCCGTTGCTGTGTCCTGCTAGAGGGTCCAGGCCTGTCGATCGAAGTTTGATGGGAGTGTCTGGTGGAGAGGGGTGGCTAGTTGCCCGTCTGAGAGGAGCTCAGAGTCCGGCTCTCATGGGAGTTCGGACGAAGTCTTCCTTCAGTTGAAGTTGGGGACGAAGTTCGGCTTCTGCGGGAGTCCAGACGGGGTCTTCCAGTAGCTGGAGTTGGAGATGAGATCTGGCTCCCATAGGAGCATGGGCGAAGTCCTCCTGCAATTGGAGTTGTGAGTGAAGTCTAGCTCCCGTAGGAATCCGGACGAAGTTTACCTATAAACGAAGTCGTGGGCGGAGCCCGGCTCCCATAGGAGTCCGGGCGACGTCCGCCTGTAGTCGGAGTCAGGAATGAGGTCCGGCTCTCATAGGAGCCCGGGCGGAGTTTTCCCGCAGCTGGAGCTGGAGACGAGATCTGGCTCCTGTAGGAGCCCGGGCGAAGTCCGCCTGCAATCAAAGTCAGGGGCGAAGTCCGGCTCCAGCAGTCGGGGTCGAGGATGGAGCCCGGCTCCCGTAGGAGTCCGAGCGAAGCCTTCCAGCGGTCGAGGTCGGGGATGAAGTCCGGGCGGAGTCTTCCCGCAACTGGAGTTGGAGATGAGATCTGGCTCCCGTAGGAGCTCGGGCAAGGTCCTCCTGCAATTGGAGTTGTGAGTGAAGTCTGGCTCCCGTAGGAGTCCGGATGAAGTTTACCTGTAAGCGAAGTCATGGGCGGAGCCCGGCTCCCATAAGAGTTCGGGCGACGTCCGCCTGCAGTCGGGGTCAGGAACGAGGTCCGGCTCTCGTAGGAGCCCGGGCGGAGTTTTCTCGCAGCTGGAGCTGGAGATGAGATCTGGCTCCCGTAGGAGCCCAGGCGAAATCCTCCTGTAATTGGAGTTGTGAGTGAAGTCCGGCTCCCGTAGGAGTCCAGACGAAGTTTACCTATAAGGGACGTCGTGGGTGGAGCCCGGCTCCCATAGGAGTTCGGGCGACGTCCGCCTGCAGCCGAGGTCGGAAACGAGGTCCGGCTCTCGTAGGACCCCGGACTTCATTTTCCCACAGCTGGAGCTAGAGACGAGATCTGGCTCCCGTAGGAGCTCGGGCGAAGTCCTCCTGCAATTGGAGTTGTGAGTGAAGTCCGGCTCCCGTAGAAGTCCGGATGAAGTTTACCTGTAAATGAAGTCGTGGGCGGAGCTCGGCTCCCGTAGGAGTCCGGGCGACGTCCGCCTGCAGCCAGAGTCGGGAACGAGGTTCGGCTCCCGTAGGAGTCCGGATAAAATCTGGTAGTTGTAGGAATCTACCGTTGGAGTAGTTCAGCCATTGGCGAAGTCCGGGGCAGTTCGGATTGGAGTTGAACCTAGCTGGAAGAAGCCTGGAAGGGATTCGGGGAACAGCTGATAGTCGTGGAAGGTCGGCTGATGGCGGAGCTCAGCGAGCACTTGGGGTGGCTTAATAGATGACTGGGGGAACTCATGTTGAAGGAGCTCGGGTGGTGCAGTGGGAGCTCATCCATCGGGGGAATTCAGTCAGCACTGTGAAAATCCGACTGTTGGGGAAGTCCGAAGAGATACCATCTGCAGTCGAAAGCCGGAGGAGTTCTGGGAGGGTCAATCCTGTCAAGAACTTCGGCTGAGGGTATTTCATACCCAACACTATCCTTTTTGTCCCACAAACCAATCACTTCACAAGGGACCGGCTAGGATTAGATAAGGATGATCATTTGATTTGAAATTCAAACACCTTTGAATTCAAATCAAATCCATCCTAATCCTATCACTAATGGGTGACAAGAGGATTGTTTGCTGCTGGTTTTCTCATGTACAAACTGAATTTGTATGATGAGAATTGGCATGAGGAGAAGAGAGTGGTGTAAGAGAGAAGTCCAAAAAATTTAGACTCTAGGGTTTCAATATTTAGTTCTTAATTAGGTTTCATCCAAACCCAATTAGTTTAGATCAAATAGAGATGAGTCAACCTAATCTAATTAGGTACCAAAAGTCTTAATCTAATTAGAAAATATTTTAAACCCCAGTCCTGATCAAATTAGGGCTAAATCTCCCTTAGCGATTAGGTCATCCTATAACCTAATCGGGTTTGACCTAACTGAATCTAATTCAATTAGACTTAGTCTAGAATTTAGTACTCAATCAAATTAAGTTAATCAATAATCTAATTATTAACTAATTCCTCTTGAATATCACTGACTCTCAGTGAATCAATTTATTGCAACTATTGTATAGGATTAATCATCAATCATACTGACAACTTTACCTTCAAATGATTCTTAATCGTCGATCAACCATATAACCAGAGAGGTACTTCTTATATATGTGACCTCATAAGTTTGAACCTAAGCTGGTAGTATAGAAATAATTTTTGTACCAATCGAAGTAACTATCTAACAGTAGGATCTGACATTCGGATAGGCTGAATATATGCAGAGCAATACCTAGAACCTACTAGACTATGGTTACTATATAATTCATCCATTTGATCCTAATGCTCAAGGTGATCTAGGGTTTAACTATCAACCCTAGAATAGTCAATCACATGGTATTTCAACTTTTTAAATCTATCACATGGATTATCCTAGTTAAGATTTTACTGAATTGAAATACAGTGATGCAATAACTCCTATTTATTCGAAGGGTTCAATTTCATCTTGATTCACACACCGACTACCATAAGTACTTGACTATGTCCAAAAATCTTTCATTACTAAGTTAAAAATTTAGGTAGTCTGACATCAAAGTATAGTGAGTTGCTTGCAAGTCACCGTAGTGATCTCAGATTGGAGGGACACTTACATCCATGTCCCTTCAAAGTAATTTTTGACAGTAGAGTGCTCTAAAATTGATCATGCTCAGTGAGATGTACTCCTACATCTCACTTGTATGCCATATTAGTGTCTCCACACTTCTTGATTAAGAGGACAACCAACATATATGGCACATAACTGTTGAAAAATATGTCCTAAAACCAATCATTTGGAAGATTATGCTCATTTTGTAATATGTATATGAATTATTTATCAGTGAATAAAAGTTATTTTGACATCTTTCATCACAAAGTTACATCTTCCTTACTAGAACTCTTATATTATGATGAAGTCCTTAGAACTATAAAGTAATCGATAAAAAAAGATTTATTGTATAGTTCTTAAACATGTTCGTGATCAAATGATACGTCATTAAAGGATAATGATGTTTATCGAGTGAAGGTCATTGTATACCATATTGGTTGGTTGTCCTCAAGGAGTATGAAGATACTGGTATGTCATACATATAAGATATAGGAGTATATCATCACTGAATAAGTAACTCACCTGTGGAGCACTCTGCTGTCAAGAGCAGCTTGCGAAGCATATGGACATAAGTATCTCTCAGATCTGAGATCACCATAGTGACTTGCAAGCAACTTACTGTGCTTTGGTGTCAGACTATCTATATTTCTAATGTAGTGACAGAAGGATATTAGATACAGGCAAGTACTTACGAAGCCTATATGTGGATCAAGATGAAATTGACCCCTTCAGATTATAGGAGCTGATGCATTGCTGTATTTTAATTTAGTAAAATCTTGATCAAGATAATTCATCTGATGGATTTAAAAGGTTGGAATACAATAAGGATGATCCTTCAGGGTTAACAGTTTGACCCTAAACCATCCTAGAGCATTCAGGATCAAAGGGATGAATTATGCGGTAACCATATGCATAGGTTCTTGAATATTGTCTTGTAAATATTCGACCTATCCGGACGTCAGAAACTATTGCTAAATAGTAACTTCAATTAGTACAGAAAAATGGTTCCTGTGCTATCGGCTTAGTATTCGAACCTATGGAGTCACGCACAAAGTCAAGTGGCATAGAAAAGAATTGACCTAAGTCTATATGTTCAATTTAAAAGTATGTGATTTGATTGAACAAATAGATTAACTTGATTGAGAATTCAGTTAAGGGTCATACAGGATTAAACAGTTGACTATGTCTAGCTAGCACTAGACATGAGGTTCAGGTTCAATTTCGAGGATGAACAAGATTTGATCTATGATCCAAGAAGTCTATGAGAGATTGATTTAAGTGTTAATTAATTTTAGATTAGATCTAATTTAATTAGACTTAATTAGATTAAAAATTCAAGTTAGACTTGGTTCTAAATCCTAAACAGTTTGGGATTGATAGCCTATTCAAAATTGATTTGAATCAGATTTGAATTGGATTCGAATTGATCCATTTTTGGATTAGATACTTAGAGTCCAATTTTACTGAGACTCTTTCTCCTCATGGCCAATCAAAGGGGGTGGGGTGCTGGTTGTTGCCGCCCCACACTTAGGTGTAGGCATGGGTGCATGAGGTTGCCTAGTTAGGCACCTATGCTATCTCAAATAGGATTTCTAATTAGATAAGGGAAGGATTAATTCAAAGCTGATTTGAATTAAGACTCCTAGTCTATTAGATCATGAAAAATCATCTATAAATAGGGAGGACCTCTAGTGCGGACACAAAAGCCATCAAAAGTCTGTGATATGATTTAGATTCGATTTGGATCAAAGAAGCCCCATTAGACTGACTCTACTTCAGTTATTTATTTTCAGTCAATAAATTTTTGATGCATTTAATTTTGGATCCATAGGGCCATACTTGGGTTTGTATTGGGTTTGTCCATGTCATTTTTGAAGCCACCACTCTCCACATGCCCAGGAAACAAATATGAATGCCTGCATGTGTCGTGCTCAAGGATTCTCATGTCAAGTTATGCCAAGCATCAAGTGCCCACATGGAGTTCCATTTCTTCTCTAGGATTCCTTAAGAGTTCTTAGCTACTTACTTATTTTGTTAAAGGCTGATTTCTTTCCCATGATAGATTACTTTGTTTGGAAACTAGACATAATATTTTACTTTTTTGTGGGAGGGCTGATTTCTTCCTTGTAAAAGATAAGGGATTTCTAAAGAAATAGGACCTCTAGGGTCCTATATAAACCTTTGTATTTTTCATGAAGAGAACCATGAAGGATTTTACCAACCCCCCAAATACTTGTGTCAATCGCTCTGAGAGGGAGAGGGTGTGAGATCCAAAATTGTCCCATAAGAAGAGGGTGTGAGGTCCACTTTCTATCCTATCTTTTAAATCTTCATCTACTTGAGATCCAATGTTCCTACGACCTCGATTTGACTCCACCATCTACCCATGCAAGCCTATCCCACCAAAAGAACATCTGTCTCCTCTAAAATTTTTATCTATCATGTTGAAAGAAAAAAAATGATCTCTTATTCTACAGATCATATACTGTCAAAGACCTTCGTTCCTTCTCAATTGATCTATGATTTTTATTTTTTGGTTAGATCCGACGTTAGTAAAGACCTAGTACTTTATCGATGGATTTATTTGGTTAAAGATTAAGAGCCCTAATCAGGATAGTTTCTTAACTACCATGATCCGAATTCTTATCATCTTCTCGAATTTTCTAACAGATTTAATGTTATATTCTCTCTCATTCTATTTATATTTTTTTTTACATTTACTCACGAGTATGTTTAATTTCTGCTATCTGTTTATAGACTTTTCTGTTGCTAGTTATTTACTAATCTCTAAAATGATATTCATCTGCGTCATTTAGATTGATCTCACTTTGGTCTCGTATTAATCAATCACACCTCCTGAGTAGAGTATAGGTAACTATATTGTTTGTCCTGAAAATAGTGATATCCTTGGTCGAACGTGATTTATTGTTGATGAACAGAAGGGAGCTTGATCATTAAGATTGGTTTCTTTCTCTTTTCTTTAGGATTGTCCCGCATCAATTTGGTATCAGAGCCAGTTGATTAGAGCTTTAGTTTAAATTCAGCAATTTAAATTTCTGCAAGTTAAATTTTAGCACTTTAAATTTTGTAATTTACTTTTAAGCATTTTAATTTTTTTATTGCATCTTATTCTTGCATCCTAGATTTGCATGACCACTAGATCAGGTACTTGGTACCAACATCCTACTTCCCCACCAACACCAATATGGATCCTAATACAGCAGCTATCATTAATGCTCTAACTGAAAAGTTTGATGACATGAAAAATTTTATGAAAGCCATGAATGAGAGAATAGTAGTATTAGAAGAAGCTAGGTAGAAACAACCTAAACTTGAGTCTCTCCGACTGCCTATAAGATAAAGAGGTAGGAACCAAGAACTTGATCAACCTATAGGGGCATGCCCGCACCATAATCAGTTCGACCAAGATGAGCATATCCTTAGGAATGTGAAGGTCGAAGCCCTAAGTTTTGATGGTTGTCTAGATCCGAGAGAGTATCTAGACTAAAAATCAGGCATGGACCACTACTTTGGATGGTATGAAATATCTGAAGTAAGGAGAGTTAGCTTTGCTAGGATGAAGTTGGTTAGGCAAACCCAACTTTATTAAGAAAGTGTTGAGCATCTACTCAAGCAAAGAAAACAAGATCCGATAGAAACCTGAGATGAGATGAGATGAAAAAGAAACTCAGAGAGAAGTACCTCCCTACCTCCTACCAACAAAGACTTTTAGATTAATGGCAGAGGCTTACTCAAGAAAAAGATCAGCCATCGAGTATATCACGAGATTTGATGTATACCTCATGAGATGTGAAATATGAAGGAACCAGATCTAGGGTTTCAGGATTAGATCTTGAAACTTTTTCAAGATCAGACAGTGGAAGACTAAAATAAATAAAAATTTATCTTATAAAACTTGAGAATTCCTAGATCTAAGATCTTATTACATGATTATTACATAGTATTAAATCAAAAATTAAAATATAAAGAGCAAGAACTACATGTTGATCATATCAATATGTTTCTATACTACATCTAATGTATGTAAAATATAATAGATCAGATCTATTATCTTGTAAGTTAGACATTCTAACTTTGCTGATCCAGGCTTGAAGATAATGTTGTGAGCTGCACATGCATCCCGCCTTTAGGAGTCCTTACACGAGCCCATGAATTACGATCAGAAGTCCTGATCCAAAAAATCAGCACAATATGCTAATACTGTGCTGATCCTTCTTCGATGGTTGATCAGATGCCTCCTTCTTCTTGATTTAGATTCTTCCAAAGATGAGAAGTAGGAGAAGGAGTTTTATATATGAGATACTTTTAGAAAACTCACAGATGGAGAAAGAGAAGAGGTGAACACAGCAACCCTAGAAGAAGACCCTCTTCTTCTTCTCTTCACTCTAACCCAGACACTTAATTTTGTGTCTATTATATCTCCATGCCCCAATACTCTTTCTCTTTGATTTTCACATGCCCCAAAGGTCTCTGAATGTTCTATAATTTACAAAAATTTTAAGAAGAAATTTATCTTAAATAATGAGATATGAAGAATCCTTGTCTAGGTCAAATACCTAGTCAAGGAAAATCCAAACAGGGCAAGACAAGGGGTGCCCAACTCATGGGCGGCCCCTCTTTCTTTTTCTACCATGGATCATCAGAAAAAGGTGCACAATATATGCCATAAAATCCATAAAAATTTTAAAAAAAAATCTAGGTAAAATCAGTGCCATAAGAAAAGAGTTTTGGTTTCCTAAAATTCTATCTCATAGAATTTGAAATCCAAACTAATTCCTACTTTGACTTGGTCCACAACCACATTCCATGTAAGAGAGAAAGAGTGGAAAATTTTGGGTGTAGGAGCATGATCCCGGATCCTCCCACGGATCTTGGGTGCAGCGGAACCAGCAACGAACAAATCTGAAGACTTCTGGACTCGATCAAAGGCCCTTGACGAAATCAGCCTAGTTGCTGTCTTCTTCATCAGCCTTTTATTCCAGATGAAGAACACCTCTAAGATCATCTCTAAAAAATCCAAGATCTGGTACCCAATTAGATCAGGCCTGGATCGAGGTCTTCCAATTCATAGATCTTAAATTGGGGTATTTTAGATAGGAAAGAAGGTAGATAGAAACAGACCTTGCAGATCTGTCCTGCTGCAGTCTTTCCTGTAGATCTGTTGATGGAGATCTCACGCATGCCTCAAACGACCTCAGATCAACTCCAGATCTGAGAGAAACTTATACCAACCTCTTCTCAAGAGATTTCAGATCTTGGACCTGATGTTTGGATGGCTGCAAGAGAGGGAGAGACAAAAAGGGTTGGCGGCACAAAGGGGAGGAGGCTCAAAACCCTAGCGCCTCCCCTTGCTTCTCCTGCCTTTTTGGGACCTGGCGGCAAGAAACCCTAGGGTTTCTTGCTCCTGGGACATGGAGAATAGCTGGAGAGAGAGGGAGAAGAGAGAGAGAGACTTGGGAGAAAGAGTTTTGTATTCCTTGGCTTCATCAAACCTATACAGTGCATGTATATATAAACACAGGGTCAAGTGACCCAAACCCAAAACTTCCTTGACCAACTCTATGGGAGATTAGGTTAACCCAAGCCCATGTACACCCATGACTCGACCTAATCTCACCTATTCTGGGCCCAGACCTGGCCCATAAAGAGTTGATCCCTTGAGGTCCACATAATCTAGACCTCAAGAACCCGAAAGGCCCACAGCTTTTCAACCTAGGGCTCAACTAGTCCTAGAGCCTCCATGAAGCTCTCATGAATGATGGACCTTGGCCTTAGCCTTGGTCCCCTGGGCCTTGGGCACACCACCTGGATCACAACAATCTCCACTTTGGTGTCCCAAGGCCTCAACCAGCTTCACTCTGTCCATCAGCTGAATCAGCTCAACACATCTCTGAAAGCTGTCCCATGGAAGTACCTTCGTAAGTGCATCAGCTGGATTCTCCTTGGTGTGTACCTTTACCAGCTCCACCTCACCATCCTCCACAAGCTCCCTGATCCGATGATACTGAATGTCGATGTGCTTTGTCCTTGCATGATAGACTAAGTTCTGTGCTAATAGAAGTACACTCTAGCTATCACAGTGCACTCTAATGGCCTCCTGAGTAAGGCCCATCTCCGTCAACAAATCCTTCAGCCAAATTGCCTCCTTAGCTACTTCTGTCAGCCTGATGTATTCCGCCTCTGTAGTGGATAGGGCCGTGATAGGCTGCAGACTCGATCTCCAAGAAATAGGACCTCCATACAGGCTAAAGATAAAGCCTGTCGTAGACCTTCGGGTATCCACATCTCCACCGAAGTCTGCATCTACATAATCGCCAATCAGCCCCTGAGCCTCCCTGGACATGTCAGAGTATCCCACTGCACCTCCTCGCTGTCCGTAGCAGATGCCAACTCCAACTGAACCCGCCAGGTATCTGAATATCCACTTCAAAGCTCTCTAATGCTCCCTACCAGGCTGCGCCATGAACTTGCTAACCTGACTCACTGCATGAGCGATGTCTGGCCTACAACAGACCATCGCATACATCAAGCTCCCAACTCCTGAAGCATAAGGAACCATCTCCATCTCCTGAGCCTCCACCTCAGTCTGTGGCGCCATGGTCTTCGAGAGTCTGAAGTGACCGGCAAGTGGTAGCTCCACCAGCTTTGCTCCCTTCATCCCGAACCTCTCTAAGACCTTCTGTATGTAGCCCCCCTGAGATAGATGCAGCACCCTCTGAGCTCGATCTCTGAAAATCTCCATGCCTAGGATCTTTCTTGTAGGACCCAAATCCTTCATCTCAAACACCCGAGATAAGGATGCCTTCAGATCCTGCACAACCTTCCTACTCTTGCATGCTATAAGCATGTCATCCACATACAAGAGTAGGAACATCCTAGAACCATCCTCAAGAGACTGAACATAAACACAGGGATCAAACTCGCACCTAGAAAGTCCAATGCTGTGCACATAGGAGTCAAACCGCTTGTACCATTACCTCGACGACTGCTTCAGCCCGTACAATGACTTCTGCAACAAACAAACCTTTCCCTCTGATCCTGGATCCCTGAAACTGGGTGGCTGCTCCATGTAAATCCTCTCCTCCAAATGTCCATGGAGGAACGCCGTCTTGACATCCATCTGCTCCAGCTTTAAATCCTGAGCTGCTACAATACTTAGCAACACTCTGATGGAAGTATGTCTGATGACGGGAGAGAAGACCTTGCTAAAGTCGATGCCTTCCTTCTGGGAGTATCCCTTGGCCACTAACCTCACCTTGAATCTGATACCTCCCTGCTCTGAAGGCCCTTCCTTGAAACTGTAGACCCATTTGCAGCCAATGGGCCTCTTCCCCTGTGGCAATTGCACCAATCGCCATGTCTGGTTCTGGTGGAGAGACTACATCTCCTCGGACATCGTCTGGACCCACCGCTCTCTGTCCTAGCTCTCAATAGCTTTCTGATATGTATATGGGTCTCCATTCACTGTCACCAGGGCATATGACAGCGTCTCCTCGAAGCCATATCGGTTCGATTGCCTGATGATCCTCTTGGGCTTGTATAGGGCAACACCGATATCAATCCTTGGTCCAGCTCGCTCCTGCTGGACCTCTCCACCTCGATCATCCATCCGAGTCCTCTCCACCTGTGGAGACACCTTAGGTAGGTTCTCCACCTGAATGTCATGTCCTCCCATAGTACCTGCAAGAGACAAAATCAAAGAGGTAAGCTGTCAGCAGCGCCCTGCTGGACCTCCTCCTGCTCCTCCATGCCTGCTCTCCTCCGTAGGACTGACTCCTCATCAAAAGTCACATCCCGACTAATGATGACCTTCTTTTCCAAGGGATCCCACAGTCTGTATCCCTTAACTCCTCGCGGATAGCCTAGAAACACCATCTTGCGTGATTTGGCATCTAGCTTGCTCCGCTCACCAGCTCCAATGTGCACATAGGCCGTGCACCCAAATACCCGTAGATGGCCCAGCCCAACTATCCTCCCAGACCACACCTCCTCTGGAAGCCTGCCATCCAACCTGGTGTGAGGTGACCGATTGACCAAGTAACTCGCTGCGTCAACTGTGTCAACCCAGAACGCCTTTGGAAGCCCTGCCTGCAGCCTCATGCATCATGCCTTTTTCAGAAGTGTTCTATTCATCCTCTCGGCCACCCCATTCTACTGTGGAGTCCCCTTAACTAAGAAGTGTCTCCTGATCCCACACTCCTCACAGTAGTCCTGGAACTCTCTACTGGTGTACTCCCCATCATTGTCTGACCTCAGACACTTCACACTCCTCTCCTGCTCCTTCTCCACCTCAGCTCTCCAGATCTTGAACTTGGTGAAGACCTCTGACTTCTCTCTCATGAAGTAAATCCAGAGTTTTCTTGAGAAATCATCAATCAGGATCATGAAGTATCTGGCCCCATTCCTAGCTGAAACTGGGGCTGGTCCCCACACATCCGTGTGTACTAACTCCAGAGGGGCTGCACTGTGGGTTGTACTGATGTTGAACTGAACTCTCCTCTGCTTTTCCATCTGGCAAGGCACACAGATCTCCCCTGTAGCATCATCCTCCAGATCAGAGATGAGTCCTCTCCTGCTCAACTCCCTCAGCTCCTTATCACCCATGTGGCCTAGGTGGTAGTGCCACATCCTGTAAGCCCCCTGCTGGTCCTGTACTGCAGCTGCTGCATCAGACTCTCCGGTCACCATTGATCCCTCCATGCGATAGAGGTTATTGTCCTACCTCCTGCCTCTCATCACTACTGTCACACCTCTGACCCGAGATTGTAAATCGAGAGTCATGGCAACCGCTGCATACTCATAGAAAACTCTTCCCATAAGCATGCAAGGCATCTTATCATACTATCCTAAAACAACAGCGAAATAATTAGTCAATAATTTAAATCCAAAATATAATGACCTAAATTATTTCTTTAATATCTCAATAAATTCAACAATAATTCATAGTCCTTACATCAAATTCAATAAGACTTTCAACCGAAAATAAAAGTATAGAGATTCTGCTTCTTATCACTCTTCCATTCATATCTTGTATCATCTTAATTCCTCAATATCTGTAAAAATAGTAAAATAAGAGGTAATGAGCTAGACAACCCAGTAAGCAATGATCACTTCTCAACAGATTTCATCAGGCATATAAGTAAATAATCATTTATAGAAAATAAGCATATAGAGTTCATCAATTCGAAATCAATTTCAATTATGCAATATAATTCATGCCAAATTCATTTCTTTTTCGAAAATTCAAGTTTCTTTCGAGATTTCAATTTCTTTTGTTCTTCAATTTCTTTTCGTCAACCATGAGCTATGACTACATTTTTTCTGTGGCAGGGTCATAATACCGCGTATCTGCTTGCGGTAGGCTGCGAATCATCTGGCAGCCATGTCCTTTGGAACCGCTGGTCTCGCTGGTGGTTTATCGCTGGTCTCGCTGGCGACATAAACCCTCAGGACAATCAATTGCCAACGTATATGCCCCCATTGGCGGGGTCCTTTACATAGTCAGGTTGTCATAATGTTTCTTATATCATAATTCTTTATAAATTATATTTCATATTCTAGTTTCGATAATAAAATATATAATCATGTAGTATCGAAATCAATCAATGTAATGCATCATGAAATCAATATGTTCAATCATGCTTCATCATAACATTTCAAATAAGATATTTTCATAACAAAATATCATTCATCCAATTCATGCATCATTACACAAATCATGTCAGAAAAATATATTATAATTTATCGATAAATCTAGAAAAAATGAAACATTACTTACCTCGAACGTATTCCAATAAATCCACATAATTCTATAATTTTTCTTCCAAAAATTTTGTTCGTAGATCATATCGCGATATCCCATGATCAAACATCTACAATCCTATACAGAATCACTTTCAATAATTAGAAAAAATATGAATACCATATTTCAACGGTTTAGACTGGATCCGATCATCTAATTTCATCTAATCAAAATCTAATTAAGACCTAAACGATCCAAAGTTTGACTATCAGATCAAATCAGATTCGAAGTGATAGGACCGAGGTTTCTTCATCGATTTCATAAAATCAAGTGGAGAGATAAAATCAGAGGAGAGAAAATTCATGAGGTACAATTCGAATTGATCAGGTGACACAATCCAACATTACGATTGATCCAATATCTCAATTGGTAGAATCAACATGATCAAATCAAGTCATGGCTAGATCGAAATCATGGATAATCAAATCTAAAGATTCATGGTCTGATTAAGGTGGGTGCCAGTACGCTGTTTGACAATCATGGATCAGGATTCTTCATTAGAATCAGATCAGGATTATTAAAAAAAATTTCTTCATTCACTAACCTTTTTAGAGAGAGAATCAATCAAGAGAGAGAATATTTTAGAGAGAGAAAATTCTAGAGAGAAAAATTTTAGAGAGAGAAAACTCATCTTGAATTCTTCAGACAATATGATTCAATAAATTCGATCGATCAGATCAAATCATGCAAAGATTATCATGTGGATAATTTAATAAAATTATAAAAATTAAAATCTTAAAAATATCTGATCTGATCAAAATGGATGTCGGTGTACCGTCTGACGATCACAGATCAAAAATCTATCACTAGGATCATTTAAATTCATCATCATTCTTCTCAAAATTCTAAAAAATCTTAGGAGAGAGAAATAATCTAGAGAGAAGATTCTAGAGAGAGAAAGAAGAGAGAAAGTCCAATTCTAGAGAGAGAAAATACTAGTTCAGGCTGAAGCGAGAGAGGGAAGAGAGAGAAACTCTCTTTCTCATTGTTGGGTATAAAATACCCACAGTCGAAACCCTCGGCGGGATCGACAGCAGCACAGCTCCGCCCGGACTCCTACGGGAGCCGGACTCCACCGCCGACAGCAGAACAGTTCCGCCCGGACTCCTACGGGAGCCGGGCTCTGCCTCCGGCAGCAGCACAGCTCCGCCCGGACTCCTACGGGAGCCGGGCTCCACCGCGGACAGCAGAACAGTTCCGCCCGGACTTCTACGGGAGCCGGGCTCCGCCTCCGGCAGCAGCACAGCTCCGCCCGGACTCCTACGGGAGCCGGGCTCCACCGCCGACAGCAGAACAGCTCCGCCCGGACTCCTACGGGAGTCGGGCTCCACCGCCGACAGCAGAACAGTTCCGCCCGGACTCCTACGGGAGCCGGACTCCGCCTCCGACATCAACTGCTGCGCAGCTCCGCCCGGACTCCTACGGGAGTCGGGCTCCGCCTCCGACATCAACTGCTACACAGCTCCGCCCGGACTCCTACGGGAGCCGGGCTCCGCCTCTGACATCAACTGCTGCACAGCTCCGCCCGGACTCCTACGGGAGCCGGGCTCCGCTCTCAGTATCAACTGATGGTAAGCTCCATTCGAACTCCTACGAGAGCCGGACTTCACCCTTAACTTTGATTGCAGCACAGCTCCGCCCGGGACCCTACGGGAGCCGGGCTCCGCCATCGACAGCAGAACAGCTCCGCCCGGACTCCTATGGGAGCCGGGCTCCGCCGCCGACAGCAGCACAGCTCCGCCCGGACTCCCACGGGAGCCGGGCTCCACCGTCGACACCAACCACAGCACAGCTCCGACCGGGCTCCTACGGGAGCCGGGCTTCGTCCTCAGCACCAACCGCTGGTAAGCCCCGTCCGGACTCCTACGAGAGCCAGACTTCGCCTTTAATTTTAATTACAGGAGGACTTCGCCCGTACTCTTAAGGGAGCCGGGCTTCATCCTCGACGCCAACGACTGCAGCTGCAAGCAGACTCCGCCCGGACTCCTATGGGAGCCGGGCTCCGTCCTCAACAACGGCTGCTGAGGACTCCGCCCGGACTCCTACGGGAGCCGGGCTCCACCCGCAACTTCAGCTCCGAGAGGGTTCCACCCGGACTCCCCCGGAAGTCGGGCTCCACCCACGACCCCAACCGCCAGGAGGACCTCTCCCGGACCTCTACAGAAACCGGGCTCCGGCCGCTGCCGAGCTTCAATCAACAGATCCGCGCCCCCTGGCAGGCCACCAAAATGGCCACGACCCTGCTCCACTTCCTGTGGCGGACTCCGCGCAGTTCCATCATTCCCTGACAGGCCGCAGTAACCATCGCCACCCTGCTCCACTTCTTGTGGCAGATTCCGCACAGCTCCACTACCCCCTGGCAGGCCACAAACCTGCTCCACCTCCTGCGACAGATTCCATGCGATTCTTCCATCCGCTGGCGAGTCACGACAACGGACGCTGCTCCACCCCTCGTAACAGATTCCACGTGGCGAGCCACGGTGATGGCCACGCGTCTACTCCACTATCCTTTGCAATCAATTCCCCTGACCATGGGCGGCCCACTACCAGACGGTTACAAACGTCGCCATCAATCCGTTGCCTCCTCCGCCTATAAAAGGGGGACCCAGATACGTTATTCTTTAAGCTCATTTTCTTATCCCAAAACTCTGCTAAATTCTCCGTTCGAGCACTCCATTCTTGTTGAGGCAGAGAACTGACTTGAGCGTCGGAGGGTCTTGCCGGAGCAACCCCACCTCCGGTTTAGACTTCCCTTGCAGGTCCCGGCGGCGACCGCGGCTTCCCCGACTCCAGCTTCTCCGGCGCAAGCAGATTTTTGCACCAACAGGATTGGCGCTAGAGGAAGGGCTGTGCCTTCGCAGCACCCTTGTTCTTAAAGGAGTGTTCAACGGAGCCGCCTCCGACCGTTTCTCCGTCATCCACTCCTAATCCTCCCCCGCGAGATCGACACTCGATGCCTCCGCGCAAGGCGTCCACCCGGCGGTCCACGGCCTCTGTGGCTAGATCTCAGGCTCCAGCCTCCCCTCCCGTTTCTCAGCCTCCTCCTCCTCCCCCTCCGGCGGCGGCGGTCGGCGTGGAGCAGTTTGACTTGCTGGCGCAGCAGGTCAAAGGCCTCGTCGAAGCCGTACAAGCAATGCAGCAGCAGCAACCACAGGCATCGGCGCATCCAGAGGGGGCATCTCCGGAATGCCAGAACCCGACGGCGGGGCGGGCCACCTGGGCCAGCCGCCCTGTCCTTCCCGGGAAGGCGAATCCGAGGGTAGAGAGCCCTCAATCGGACCACGACTCCACCCCTGGAAGATCCCTGCCCCCGTTCTGCCAAAGGACCCTCGAGACTCGAAGTCGAGAGGATTTCCTAGATCGGAGGCTCCAAGAGATGAACCGGCGGATCGAAGAACTCAGCCACGCGCCTTCCGCTTATGGTGAGGATATTTGCACTGACCCTCCCTTCTCCCAAATGATTATGCAGGAACCGATCCCGCCGAACTTCAAGCTTCCCCAGTTCGAAAGCTACGACGGGACGTCGGACCCGGTTGATCATCTGGAGGCCTTCCGAACGATGATGCTGCTTCACGGTGCTCCCAACGCCATCTTGTGCCGGGCTTTCCCGTCTACTTTGAAGGGAGCAGCGAGGAACTGGTACTCGGCTCTGAAGCCGGGTACCATATTTTCCTTCGATCAAATGAGCCACCAATTTGTGGCCCATTTTGTCAGCAGCCGGCGTCCCCGGAAGGGTTCGGAGTCCCTCATCAACATCAAGCAGAGGGAAGGGGAGTCCATACGGGCCTACGTCAACCGCTTCAACATCGCGGCGTTGGAGGTCCGAAACTTGGACCAGTCAGTTGCCATGGCCGCCCTGAAAGGTGGCCTTCAGAAGAATGATCTTTTGTACTCCCTGGAGAAGAAGTACCCAGGGATTTTGCCGATTTACTGGCTCGGGCTGAAGGATACGCCCGAGCGGAAGAAGCCTTCAAGATGAAGGACGAAGAGACAGCAAGGGAGCGTCAGGCGGGAGATTCGAGTAAACCCACAGTTGAGAAGAGGCCAAAGGAAGCCCGGCCTCGCTCCCGATCCCCTCCTGGACATAAGCGCGCCCACACTCCACGCCGGGCACGCAGGCAGGGAAGCCCGGACAACAGGTTTCGGCGGGGTTCCCCACCAGGGAAATTCCGCAACTACGCCCCCCTCAACGCCTCGATGGCCCAGGTACTGATGGAGGTCAGGGAGCAGCTCCCTAGGCCGGAGAGGATGCGCACACACCCCGGGAAGCGCAACCCCAACAAGTTCTGCCTCTACCACCGCGACCACGGCCACGACACGGAGGAATGCATCCAGCTCCAGGACGAGATCGAGGAGCTCATTTGGCGAGGTCGACTCGACAGATTCATCCGCCGCAGGCCTGGGGGTAGAGGGGACCGGCCAAGAGCCCTCCCGCCGCCTGAATCGCAGAAAAGGAAGGAGCAACCCGGAGACCGGCCTCCCATCGGGACCATCGACTCCATCACCGGAGGGCCTCAAGGAGGAGCGAAAAAACTGTAAATGTATCACTCACTATTTCGCCTTGAATCTACTTTTCTTTTTGCCTAACGTGTCCCTCCCACCTAGCGTGGATGTATTATGACTGGGTAGGATCCCGCCAAAAATGCAGCCATGCCAGGAACAGGAGGAGAACCTCGTCCTGGCATGAGCAAAGTCAAAGGTCCGGTTCTTTTAGACCGGATGGGGGGAGAGGCCTTACAACGCCCTAATGTGCCCCCACAGCCCTGTTAGGGACAGGAGAAAAACCTCGCCCTAACTTGAGCAAAGTCAAAGGCCCGGTTCTTTTAGACCGGATGGGGGGAGAGGCCTTACAACACCCTAATGTGCCCCCACAGCCCTGTTAGGGACAGGAGGAAAACCTCGCCCTAACTTGAGCAAAGTCAAAGGCCCGGTTCTTTTAGACCGGATGGGGGGAGAGGCCTTGCAACGCCCTAATGTGCCCCCACAGCCATGTCAAGAATAGGAGGAGAACCTCGTCCTGACATGAGCGAAGTTGAAGGCTCGGTTCTTTTAGACCGGAGGGGGGAGAGGCCTTACAACGCCCTAATGTGCCCCCACAGCCCTGTTAGGGACAGGAGGAAAACCTCGCCCTAACTTGAGCAAAGTCAAAGGCCCGGTTCTTTTAGACCGGATGGGGGGAGAGGCCTTACAACGCCCTAATGTGCCCCCACAGCCCTGTTAGGGACAGGAGGAAAATCTCGCCCTAACTTGAGCAAAGTCAAAGGCCCGATTCTTTTAGACCAGATGGGGGGAGAGGCCTTGCAACGCCCTAATGTGCCCCCACAGCCATGTCAGGAACAGGAGGAGAACCTCATCCTGACATGAGCGAAGTTGAAGGCCCAGTTCTTTTAGACCGGAGGGGGGAGAGGCCTTACAGCGCCCTGACGCGCCCCCACAAGCCAGGCTGGTAACGAGAGGAGAACCTCGCACCGGCTCGAGCAAAATGGAAGACTTCACCCGGACTCCTACGGGAGCCGGGTTCCGCCACCAAGGAAGACTTCACCCGGACTCCTACGGGAGCCGGGTTCCGCCGCCAAGGAAGACTTCACCCGGACTCCTACGGGAGCCGGGTTCCGCCACCAAGGAAGACTTCACCCGGACTCCTACGGGAGCCGGGTTCCGCCATGTTCCGCCGCCAAGGAAGACTTCACCCGGACTCCTACGGGAGCCGGGTTCCGCCACCAAGGAAGATTTTACTCGGACTCCTACGAGAGCCGAGTTCCACCGCCAAGGAAGACTTCACCCGAACTCCTACGGGAGCCGGGTTTCGCCGCCAAGGAAGACTTCACCCGAATTCCTACGGGAGCCGGGTTCCGCCGCCAAGGAAGACTTCACCCGGACTCCTACAGGAGCCGGGTTCCGCCACCAAGGAAGACTTCACCCGGACTCCTACGGGAGCCGGGTTCCACCGCCAAGGAAGACTTCACCCGGACTCTTACGGGAGCCGGGTTCCGCCGCCAAGGAAGACTTCACCCGGACTCCTACGGGAGCCGGGTTCCGCCACCAAGGAAGACTTCACCCGGACTCCTACGGGAGCCGGGTTCCGCCGCCAAGGAAGACTTCACCCGGACTCCTATGGGAGCCAGGTTCCGCCACCAAGGAAGACTTCACCCGGACTCCTACGGGAGCCGGGTTCCGCCGCCAAGGAAGACTTCACCCAGACTCCTACGGGAGCCGGGTTCCGCCACCAAGGAAGATTTCACCCGGACTCCTACGGGAGCCGGGTTCCGCCGCCAAGGAAGACTTCACCCGGACTCCCACGGTAGCTGGGTTCCGCCGCCAAGGAAGACTTCACCCGGCCTCCTACGGGAGCCGGGCTCCATCCGCCACTTCTACAGCAAGGGTTAATAATGGTGGCGAAACTTGACCGCGTAACAAGGTCGGATGAAAGGAAAGAGCCCCCCCCCACAACGACATCTACGTCAAACAAGCCAAACGATCAGAATGGTTCAACCGATGACAATATCAGTGCTACACGTGGACAAGGTAACACAAAACACTCTTTTTCCATTTCTGATATACGTACTACAGGGTCGGGACGGCCAGGGAAAGAAGGACAAAACGACAAAAAAAAAAGAAGAAAAAAGGGGGTGACTACAAAAGAGCTCTAAAGAGGCCCCGCTCCCTCCGACCTAGGGTTATCACCTCCATCCCTCAACCAAGACTGCCTCAGGTTCTCCACTGCTTCTTCTAGTTCTTCCTTCTTCCGCAGCGTATCCTGGAGCGCCTGACGAAGTTGCCGGCTCTCAGCCTCCGCTTCTCGATGCCGCTTCCGCAGAACTTCGGACTCTGCCTCTGCATCTGTGATGGCCTTCCGCTCAAGCGCCAGTTGGATTCTCACTTGTTGAAGCTTGGCTGTCTTCTCCCCAAGGGAGACAGAAATCCCTTCGACAGTGCCTCTCAGGGCTTGGAGCTCTTCGGTATCTTGGACGGTAGTAAGCTGCACCCTAGTAACCAGCTGCCTCTGGAGACGAACAACCTCGTCCGCCGCCTGCCAGAATCTCCCTTTGTACTCTTCCACTTGCCGGCGCCAGCTGGCCCGCTGCACGTCGTGGCTCATCTCAGCGTCTTGAAGCTGCTTCTGGAGGTCGGAGACCTTCTGCGACCACTTCTGTTCATCATCAACCCGTGCCAGGAGCCGGGATGAGTTTTCTTCCAGCTGGCCGATCTTCCTCTTCGCAGCTGATAGCTCCACCTTAAGGGCGCTGATCCTGGCTTCTTGAGCCCAAGTTCGGTCGCTGGCGCTCTTCTTACATTCCTCGAGCTCCTTTGTGAAGTTCGCCTTCCTCCGACTGTAATCCATGATTGCCTTCACTTGGAGACTCCTGAAGTGGGCGGCCTCAGCGGCGGCTTCGGAATGGCATTTTCTCGACTTGCGGAGCTCGCCCTCTGGCTTCTTCAACTTCTTCGTCAGGTGGAGGACCTCCTTTTTCAGCCGCTGGATAGTTGACTTCAGCGGGACCCCCAGGGGCAAGGGAAGTGCTTCAGCAGGGCACTGCCATCGGGAGGTGCAAACGTCAAAGACCGGCTCATTTCAGGAAGAAAGGCAGAAAGGAGGAGGAGGGGGAAGGAGAGGCCATCCACAATAAGAAATTCGATTTTATTGATTGAATAATTTTGAAGACAAACAGAAAGAAAATATGGTGACAAAATAAGAGCACAAGATCGGAGGTCTCAGACCTCAGGGGCAGGAGGTGGAGAGCTCGGCGCGGGGGGTGCGACTGCGGTAGCGGCGGACGAAGGGCCGGCCTCATCTTCAGACTCCTCAAGAAAGTCGAGATCGAGGTCGGGGTATCTGCTGGCCACCTTCTCTTGGCAGAGCTCGAACCCCTTAGTGAACGCCTCTTGGCCGAACTGGACGTTCAGTTCCCTCATCTCCGCGGAGACCTTGAACTCCACCGCAAGGGCCCTGGCCTCCGAGACCAGAACCGGAGTTTGCTCGGCCAAATGGGCGACCTCGGCCTCCGCCTTCCTCACCGACTCCTCCAAGATTCGTCTCTCCTCCTCCCGGGCTTGTCTCTCCTCTTCCCGGGCTTGCCTCTCTCTCTCCAGGGCCTCCTAGAGGGCGGTTACTTCGGCCGTCTTCGCTTGGAGGCGAGCAACCTCGGCCTGGCAGCGCTCCTCCGCCTGAAGGAGGTCCCTTCTCATGCGGCTCGTTGCCTCGACATAGGCGAAGAGCTGGTGCCCAATCTGCAAGGACGGATAGAGAATTACAACAAAGGCCGAGTGACCATGCAAATAAACATCCGCTTACCTCAAGGAAGGACCCCAAAGAGTCCCAAGCTCGCTGCTCGGGATCGGCGCGGTCGATCCTCTCCATAACATCGGACAGGATGCAGCCATCGAGCAGCCGCCTGATCAGGTCCTTGTCGTTAAAGGGGTTCTCCGATCCCCCCTCAGAGCAGACGGACTTGTCTGCAGCAGCTCGGTGGCTGCTCGCCCTGCGAGCCATCGATTTCCTCCTCCTCCCCGCGGCGGATGCCTCCATGGGGCAAACCCCCGGAGCGGGAGCCCCAGTCGGCGGGCTCCTCGAGGAAGCCCGGGGGACCGCTGGCTCGGCATCTGAAGGAATGTCGATGGTCGGGGTCGCCTGGACGGGCGCAGCCAAGCTCGTCTCCTCCGCCCTGGCCCTCTTCGCCGATCCGGAGGCCGTCGCACCCTTCCTCTTCTGAGCTCTCATGCCCTTGGCGAGCATCCGCGTGGCTTCGACGTCCATTGCTAAAAAAAAAAGAAAAAAAAAAAGGAAGAGAAGAGAGAAAAAGAAAAAAAAAAAGAAAGAAGAAGCAACACCGATCAGTCCAGAGTCAAAAAAAAAAAAAAAGAAAAAGAAAAAGAAAAGAAGAAAGAAAGAAAAGAAGAGAGAAGAGAAAAGAAGAGAGAAAGAAAGAGGAAGAAAAGAGCGGGAAGGAAAAAATAAAGAGAAGAAGAAAAAGGCAAGAAAAGAAAAGATAAATACTTGCTGGATCCTGAGAGCTCAGGCCGATGTTGAAAAGAAGCTGCTCCCTCAGAAGATTAGGAAGGGAAGGAGTGGGATAACTTAGAAGCTTCTGGGCGGCCTGGAGGTCGTCCTCTCCCAGGCTGGGAGCCCGGCGGACGGAATCCCTCAGAGACCCCCAAGGGGGCAGGCCCAGTTCCAAGGTCGGGCAGTAGACGAAGAGAAATTTCCCCTTCCAATTGTGAATCGAGGAAGGGGCGCCCTTCAGCAACCCCTTCTTACCAAACTGGGGGGAGAAGTACCACCAGTCCTTCGCCAAAGGATGGCGTTTGAAAGTATAAAAATGCCTGAACAAAGAGAGGGACGGCTGGACCTCGGCTATGTGGCAGAGAGAGAGAAACCCTATCAAGAACCTAAAGGAATTCGGGGCCACGGAGGCGAGGGAAATGTCCAAAAAGCGGAAGAAGGCAGCAACAAAGACAGGAAGCGGAAGCCGGAGTCCGGCACGGAACGCCTCCTGATACAAACAGAAGCGACCGGGTGGGGGAGCGCTGGCCCGGTCAGAGGGGCCAGGTAGCTCCAGGTCGTACTCCGGAGGAACCCCATACCGAACCCTTATCAGAAGGAGTTCATCCGGAGTCGACGAGCATGGAATTGCGCCCGGTGCGAAAACCGAGCGAGACCCAGCCCCGGACGCGGGCTCGTCCGCAGAGACAGGGACCTGGGGGTTTGAAGCAGAGGAACTCTCGAAACTGTCGGGAGCAGAAGAGTCAGAGGACATTTTGAACAGTTTCGGAGGGAGAGCCTAAGGGACCCTAAAAAGACAGACCGAAAGGGGAACGAGACGCCGAAGGCTAACTCGGAGGGAGGCACAAAAGTAATGAAGAGAGGAGAAGCCCCTAAGCGGAGAGAAGAAGGTTGGCACTAACCTATGTTGCTCTGAGGGACCTGGGGGATGAGAAACGGGAGGCACCTATGGCTCGAGAAGACGTTCACTAGAGCAAGGCTCTCGAAGAGAAGACAGACACCAGCGAAAACTCAGAAATGGAGTAGGACGCCTGAAGGGGGGAGGACGGGTTTAAATAGACCCTGGGATCCGACGCCATAATGATCGCGAATCCCCCTGGCCAGTCCACATCCGACACGTGTCCCACTCCCCTTGGCAGACAGCTAAAAGCGGCTGGCGGTTGGCAGGTTCATAATTGCACCGTACCTAGGCTAGTGTACCTGTGGGATTTTTGAAGCATCCTCTCGTACCGCTCCAATTCGAAAAGACTCCGGCATGCACTCATTTAATGCCAAAATATCTGGAGGCGGTAGTGCGCAGGATTCGAAGGGACGGGTCCGGCTGTGTCTCTCTCTCTCTCTGTACTTCCTTCATTTGAAATTCAAACTCAGAAGTAGGGGGACTGGTGTTGGGTATAAAATACCCACAGCCGAAACCCTCGGCGGGATCGATAGCAGCACAGCTCCGCCCGGACTCCTACGGGAGCCGGGCTCCACCGCCGACAGCAGAACAGTTCTGCCCGGACTCCTACGGGAGCCGGGCTCCGCCTCCGACAGCAGCACAGCTCCGCTCGGACTCCTACGCGAGCCGGGCTCCACCGCCGACAGCAGAACAGTTCCGCCCGGACTCCTACGGGAGCCGGGCTCCACCTCCGGCAGCAGCACAGCTCCGCCCGGACTCCTACGGGAGCCGGGCTCCACCGCCGACAGCAGAACAGCTCCGCCCGGACTCCTACGGGAGCCGGGCTCCACCGCCGACAGCAGAACAGTTCCGCCCAGACTCCTACGGGAGCCGGACTCCACCTCCGACATCAACTGCTGCGCAGCTCCGTCCGGACTCCTACGGGAGCCGGGCTCCGCCTCCGACATCAACTGCTGCACAGCTCCGCCCGGACTCCTACGGGAGCCGGGCTCCGCCTCCGACATCAACTGCTGCACAGCTCCGCCCGGACTCCTACGGGAGCTGGGCTCCGCTCTCAGTATCAACTGCTGGTAAGCTCCATTCGGACTCCTACGAGAGCCGGACTTCACCCTTAACTTTGATTGCAGCACAGCTCCGCTCGGGCCCCTACGGGAGTCGGGCTCCGCCATCGACAGCAGAACAGCTCTGCCCGGACTCCTATGGGAGCCGGGCTCCACCGTCGACAGCAGCACAGCTCCGCCCGAACTCCCACGGGAGCCGGGCTCCACCGCCGACACCAACCACAGCACAGCTCCGATCGGGCTCCTACGGGAGCCGGGCTTCGTCCTCAGCACCAACCGCTGGTAAGCCCCGTCCGGACTCCTACGAGAGCCGGACTTCGCCTTTAATTTTAATTGCAGGAGGACTTCACCCGTACTCTTAAGGGAGCCGGACTTCATCCTCGACGCCAATGACTGCAGCCGCAAGCAGACTCCGCCCGGACTCCTATGGGAGCCGGGCTCCGTCCTCAACAATGGCTGCTGAGGACTCCGCCCGGACTCCTACGGGAGCCGGGCTCCGCCCGCAACTTCAGCTCCGAGAGGGTTCCGCCCGGACTCCCCCGAAAGTCGGGCTCCACCCACGACCCCAACCGCCAGGAGGATCTCTCCCGGACCTCTATAGAAACCGAGCTCTGGCCGCTGCCGAGCTTCAATCAACAGATCCGCGCCCACTGGCAGGCCACCAAAACGGCCACGACCCTGCTCCACTTCCTGTGGCGGACTCCACGCAGTTCCATCATTCCCTGACAGGCCGCAGTAACCATCGCCACCCTGCTCCACTTCCTGTGGCAGATTCCGCACAGCTCCACTACCCCCTGGCAGGCCACAATAACGGCCATGAACCTGCTCCACCTCCTGCGATGGATTCCATGCGATTCTCCCATCCGCTGGCGAGTCACGACAACGAACGCTGCTCCACCCCTCGTAACAGATTCCACGTGGCGAGCCACGGTGATGGCCACGCATCTACTCCACTATCCTTTGCAATCAATTCCCCTGACCATGGGCGGCCCACTACCAGACGGTTACAAACGTCGCCATCAATCTGTTGCCTCCTCCGCCTATAAAAGGGGGACCCAGATACGTTATTCTTTAAGCTCATTTTCTTATCCCAAAACTCTGCTAAATTCTCTGTTCGAGCACTCCATTCTTGTTGAGGTAGAGAACTGACTTGAGCGTCGGAGGGTCTTGCCGGAGCAATCCCACCTCCGGTTTAGACTTCCCTTGCAGGTCCCGACGGCGATCGCGGCTTCCCCGACTCCAGCTTCTCCGGCGCAAGCAAATTTTTGCACCAACACTCATATTTTATTATTTATCTCATTATTTATTTATTTATTTATTTATTTATTTAATTTTTCTTTCTTCTTTTCTTTCTTTCTTTCTCTTTTTTTTTCTTTTTCTTTTTCTTCACGGAAGAGAGGAGAGAAAATCCTATTATTATTATTATATTATTATTATATTATTTTTCTTCTTCTTTTTTCCTTTTTTTTTCTTTTTTTCCTTTTTCTTTTCTTTTTCTTTTTCTTTTCCTTCTTTTTCTTTTCTTTTTCTTTTCTTTTCCTTCTTCTTCTTCTTCTTTTCTTCTTCTTTTCCCGTGGGTTTTTTTGGGCCGAAACAGGGGATCTTTAATCCCCTCATTGGTTAGCCAATCGACTATGCAGTCGACACGGGGATGGTTGGTGGTCGAAGGGGGCGATCCGGCGGCAAGAGGGGGACCAAACCTGATGGTCGGCAGTGACCACCGACGTCGGAATCAAAGAGAAATGGCAAAAAATGAAGGTTACTTTCGCAACAAAATTCGATGACTCCGGTCACCAACGAGCGTGCACATCGGCACGAAAAGGAAGGGGGAGAAGAGAAGAAGGGGAGGAGGCTTATCTCCATCACCGGTGAAGCTTTTTCGATGAGAAATTGGACGGTACAGGGATGGTCTTTCATGAGATTTTTCTAGCGATTGCCACCGACCGGGCTTAGAATCTTCTGTGGAAGGAAGAGAGGAGGGATCTCCTCCTTAAATAGAGCCACAGGGAACTCATCTCTGACTCCAATTGGGAGCCGGCGAGAGGAGGAAGAAGACTCCCTTCAGGAGTCTTCTCTCCTATTTTTCTTTTTTTTTTTTGTTCATTTGGGCTTTGGCTGGGATTCTTACATGGGCCGGGCCAGGCCATCACATTCTTTCCCTCTAAAAAAAATTTCATCCTCAAAATTTTTCTTGCTTGAGTCTTCATAGTTTCTTACTTGAATCTCATCCTCAAATATTTCAATATTCTAATTCTTGATATAAATTCATTCTTAAATCATTTCATAAGAAAAAAGTCAGCACATCAAATATCTATCTGAAATGGAACCATTCATTTTCTTATTTATCAAGATCAATGTCTCAAAGATTTTCAATATTTCAAGATTTTGAAATTATGATCTCATTTCTTATAAAATCATGTTCAATATATCACGACTCAAATTAAAATTAAATCCATCTCTTGTAGGTAAAAAAAAATCAATGTCTCTATTCTTGCATAAGAACTTCATTCATCATCATCATTCATTTTTTTATTTATTTATTTCAAAATATGAACCACTCTTAATTTCAACCCATCATAACATAGAAAAACATACTTCTATGAATCATTTGATAATATCCTAATTAATCAAAATTTAAAAATATTTTCTCTTATTCATACTTTCAAAGGTTGAAGATTTATCATTTCAATCTCATTCTCGAACTTTTGATATTTTATTTCTCGATGCAACTTCATCATTAAGTCATTTCATAAAGATCAATATCACCATTGTTGATTGAATCAATATCACTATTTCTAGTCATCAAAATTTTCTTACTCAAACCCTCAAACTCTTAAATATTCTAATTTTTGAAGCAAATTTTATCATTAAGTCATTCCATAATGAAAATCAATAACTCAAAAATTGATCTAAATCAAAACTATATTTTTTTATAATCAAAATCAATGTCTCTATTCTAAGTAAGTATATCAATTTTCTTTATCTAAACATTAACAACTCTTAATTAATCGATTCATTATCAAATTAAATAACTCCAATCTATCTTTTGTAGAACAATCGTCAATATCAATAGATAACCTCAATCTTTTCCATTCAGTCAGAGAAATAAGAATGATCAAAAGAGTTTTAATTTTAAATTTCATTATACCCTGGAGATAAATATTTGAGTATAATAGTCTAAGATCAAAATTATTATTCAATAAATAATCTCAAATTCTTCCTAATAAATAGAGAATTATAAAATTTAATTCTAAGATAAAAAAAATTTATCTCTAAATATTCTAAATCTAAAATCAAAAATCAAGGATCTACTCATACTAGAATTAGGATGCTAAATATATATATATATATATATATATATATATTTGTAGCATAGTAGGTGGAAGTACTACTTTTTAAAAATCACATCAGGATATCTAAATTAATTCAAAATTTTAAAATATTATTTTTCTAATATCAATGAATTTTTTGTATCAAACTATATCATCTATCATAATTCTTTGACTTAAAAAATCAACATTTCTGACTTACTCAAAGTAATCCAGATTACCATGCTTCTGCTGCGCACTCTGATCTAACAATCAAAATTTCTTAGCTTCACCAAAAAAAATTTTGATCAAATTATTTCTTTATCTTATCAATAGAAAAGATCTAAAATTTTAAATTTCAATTGAAGCCAAAGATTAGCTTCTGATTCTCATTCGTACTTCTACTGGTATACAATAATCTTGATTAACCCTTGAGTCCAATATCATATTTAAACCATCACATAAATTTACTATAATTAATATGAATCAAATCTTAATTCTCATATCAATTCAATTCGATAATTTTCAAACCAAAAATCCTTATAAGTCAAATCATAAAAAAAAATCCTTCGATGCTCCACCAAATTTGGACATAATCAGAATATATAAGAATTTCAAATCATTATTTTTTTTTTCTAAAAATTTCTATCATCAGGATCTTCAATATCTATCAAATATCCTTTCATAACAATCATACAAGCTTCAAAAATTAAATCTCCATTTAATAGTAGATTCAATTAGGGACCTCGTTAACAAAAGCAAAGAAAACTCCATATCAATTCTTAAATCCAAAATTTCTAAATTATAAATTCACATGGATCCCTTAATCTAAAATAAATATAAATCAGATCTTTTATCTTAATCTAAAGATATCAATTTTTCATTAATAACCTCAATAATAATATCAAAAAATCTCTTGATCAACTTAGATACAAAATCTTTAAATTAAAATTTCATACACATCATGTAGTCTCCAAGAGACATAATAAGATCCATTATTTAGATCTAAGGATAATGATTAAAGATTCCAGTATGATGAATATCCTTCAATCTCAAAATCAATTTCATCAATAAGAAATAGGCTTCTTTGCAATATCTCCAAATATGCATTCATCCTAATATGCCACTTTATATATGATCCACGTACCAAATTCAATTTCGATAAATATTCCAATCAAGCATCATAAAAGATTTTTCTTAGCCCATTCTGGAATAATATTTTATTATCAAATCTTTATCTTGCCAATAATAGTCAACTTCTCAACTAAAAGTAATATCATAGTATTATTCTCACATCTAATTTGAACTTATGATTCTCTTGAATAACTAATGATCAAATTAATAACCACAATGCACAATAAAATTTTATATCAATCCTTTTGTGATTACTTTCGATCAAGATCTAACTAATCATATCATGATCAATAGATCATCCATCATATTTCAAATTCTATATGTCATAATCTCTTGTGATCCTTTTATACATAATCTCAATGTTTAATCAAAATTTTTAAATATTTCTTCCACTACAATCATCAAAGATCTACACCATAATGTCCCTAGTGTCTATCCACTTATGCCCATTCTATATCTGATTCTATATTTCATAATTCATCTATTTATGCTCTGATACCATATTAATTGTCACGCCCCCGATCCGAGATTATGAATCGAGGGTCATGGCAACCACCGCATACTCATAGAAAACTCTTCCCATAAGCATGCAAGGCATCTTATCATACTATCCTAAAACAACAACGGAATAATTAGTCAATAATTTAAATCTAAAATATAACGACCTAAATTATTTCTTTAATGTCTCAATAAATTCAACAATGATTCATAGTCCTTACATCAAATTCAATAAGACTTTCTACCGAAAATAAAAGTATAGAGATTCTGCTTCTGATCACTCTTCCATTCATATTTTGTATCATCTTAATTCCTAAACATCTGTAAAAATAGTAAAATAAGAGGTAATGAGCTAGACAGCCCAGTAAGCAATGATCACTTCTCAACAGATTTCATCAGGCATATAAGTAAATAATCATTTATAGAAAATAAACATATAGAGTTCATCAATTCAAAATCAATTTCAATTATGCAATATAATTCATACCAAATTCATTTCTTTTCCAAAAATTCAAGTTTCTTTCGAGATTTCAATTTCTTTTATTCTTCAATTTCTTTTCGTCAACCATGAGCTATGACTATATTTTTTCTGTGGTAGGGTCATAATACCGTGTATCTGCTTGCGGTAGGCTGCGAATCATCTGACAGCCATGTCCTTTGGAACCACTGGTCTCACTGGCGGTTTGTCGCTGGTCTCTCTGGCGATATATCGCTGGTCTCGCTGGCGACATAAATCCTCAGGATAATCAATTGCCAACGTATATGCCCCCATTGGCGGGATCCTTTACATAGTCAAGTTGTCATAATGTTTCTTATATCATAATTCTTCATAAATCATATTTTATATTCTAATTTTGATAATAAAACATATAATCATGTAGTATCGAAATCAATCAATGTAATGCATCATGAAATCAATATGTTCAATCATGCTTCATCATAACATTTCAAATAAGATATTTTCATAACAAAATACCATTCATCCAATTCATGCATCGTTTCACAAATCATGTCAGAAAAATACATTATAATTTATCGATAAATCTAGAAAAAGTGAAACATTACTTATCTCGAACGCATTTCAATAAATCCACATAATTCTATAATTTTTCTTTCAAAAATTTGGTTCGTAGATCATATCGCGATATCCCATGATCAAACATCCACAATCCTATACAGAATCAATTTCAATAATTAGAAAGAATACGAATACCATATTTTAACGGTTTAGACTGGATCCGATCATCTAATTTCATCTAATCAAAATCTAATTAGGACCTAAATGATCCAAAATTTGACTATCAGATCAAATCAGATTTGAAGTGATAGGACCGAAGTTTCTTCATTGATTTCATAAAATCAAGTGGAGAGAGAAAATCAGAGGAGAGAGAATTCATGAGGTACAATTCGAATTGATCATGTGACACAATCCAACATTACGATTGATCCAATATCTTGATTGGTAGAATCAACATGATCAAATCAAGTCATGGCTAGATCGAAATCATGGATAATCAAATCTAAAGATTCATGGTCTGATTAAGGTGGGTGCTAGTATGCTGTCTGACAATCATGGATCAGGATTCTTCATTAGAATCAGATCAGAATTATTAAAAAAAAAATTTTCATTCACTAACCTTTTTAGAGAGAGAATCAATCAAGAGATAAAATATTTTTAGAGAGAGAAAATTTTAGAGAGAGAAAACTCATCTTGAATTTTTTAGACAATATGATTCAATAAATTCGATCGATCAGATCAAATCATGCTAAGATTATCATGTGGATAATTTAATAAAATTATAGAAATTAAAATCTTAAAAATATCTGATCTGATCAAAGTGGATGTCGGTGTACCGTCCGACGATCACAGATCAAAAATCCATCACTAGGATCATTTAAATTCATAATCATTCTTCTCAAAATTCTAGAAAATCTTAGGAGAGAGAAATAATCTAGAGAGAGAATTTTAGAGAGAGAAAGTAGAGAGAGAAAGTCCAATTTTAGAGAGAGAAAATACTAGTTCAAGCTGAAGGGAGAGAGGAAAGAGAGAGAAACTCTCTTTCTCATATTTTATTATTTATCTCATTATTTATTTATTTAATTTTTCTTTCTTCTTTTCTTTCTTTCTTTCTCTTTTTTTTTTTCTTTTTCTTTTTCTTCACGGAAGAGAGGAGAGAAAATCCTATTATTATTATATTATTATTATTATATTATTTTTCTTCTTCTTCTTCCTTTTTTTTTCTTTTTTTCCTTTTTCTTTTCTTTTTCTTTTTCTTTTCCTTCTTTTTCTTTTCTTTTTCTTTTCTTTTCCTTCTTCTTCTTCTTCTTTTCTTCTTCTTTTCCCATGGGTTTCTTTGGGCCGAAACAGGGGATCTTTAATCCCCCCATTGGTTGGCCGATCGACTATGCAGTTGGCATGGGGATGGTCGGCGGCCGAAGGGGGCGATCCGGCGGCAAGAGGGAGACCAAACCCGATGGTCGGCGGTGACCACCGACGTCAGAATCAAAGAGAAACGGCAAAAAATGAAGGTTACTTCCGCAACAAAATCCGACGACTCCGATCGCCGGCGAGCGTGCACATCGGCACGGGAAGGAAGGGGGAGAAGAGAGGAAGGGGAGGAGGCTTACCTCCGTCGCCAGCGAAGCTTTTCCGACTAGAAATTGGACGGCACAGGGACGGTCTTCCGCGGGATTTTTTCGGCGATTGCCGCCGACCGGACTTAGAATCTTTGGTGGAAGGAAGAGAGGAGGGATCTCCTCCTTAAATAGAGTCAGAGGGAACTCGTCTCTGACTCCGATTGGGAGCCGACGAGAGGAGGAAGAAGACTCCCTTTGGGAGTCTTCTCCCCTATTTTTCTATTTTTTTTTTTTGTTCATTTGGGCTTTGGCTGGGATTCTTACAGGGGCCGGGCCAGGCCATCACAACTACCATAGCTCCATTGGAGATGTTTAATACTCTGCTTCTAGCCCTACTGCTGAAGCTGTATCCACTGCGCTCTAAGTAGCCTAGTGACACCAGATTCTTTTCCAGCTCCGGGACATGCTTTACATTTGTCAATGTCCTCACAATCCCATTAAACATCCTTACCCTGACTGTCCCTATCCCAGCCATCTTGCAAGGATGATTGTCACCTAGAGTCACTGATCCCTCATCTGTCTTGGTGTATGTCGCAAACCAAGACCTGTGTGGTGTGTAGTGATGTGAGCACGCAGAGTCTAGTGTCCACTCCTCTGTGTAATGCCTGTGACCATCTGATACCACAAGTAGATCATCCTCCACCTACTGCCTAGCAACTGCACTCACTGATTTTTAGCCACTTCTTTCTCCCTTCTTGCTCTTCCATAGTGGACATTCTTGCTTGAAGTGCCCAAACTCGTTGCACTTGAAGTATTTCATCTCTTTCTTTCCCTTCCTGGACTTGGACCGCCCCCTGGACTTGCTTCTGCCTCTGCCTCTACCTGTCCTCTCCCCTACTGCCAAACCCTCCTGGGGAGCCCGATCTCTAGTCAACTTTTCCCTTTGCTCATTAGACCTCAGCACCGAGACCATGTCCTCATATTCCAGAGTCTCCTTGCCGTAGAGCAGTGTAGTCACCAAAGAGTCATATGATCCTGACAGCGAACACAAAAGCAACAGGGACTTGTCCTCCTCATCCAGCTTCACCCCATTATTCATCAACTCCGTACATAACTAGTCGAACCTCTGAATGTGGCCAATCACATCAGATCCCTCCTGCATCTGAAGACTCTACAACCTCTTCTTCAGTATTAGCTTGTTGCACATATTCTTCCCCATATACATGATGTGCAACTTCGACCAAAGGCCCTTCGAGGTCTTTTCTTCCAGCATCGAATACAACGCCGCATCTGCCAAACATCCTCTGATCACCGAGCGTGCTTTCTTCTCCAACGATGCCCACTGTCTATCTATCATTCCCTCAGGCTTCTCATCCAAAGCCTGATCCAGATCTGCTTGCACCAGAAGATCCTCCACCCGAATTTTTCACATGAAAAATTTTTTTTTGTCATCAAACTTCTCAAAATCAACCTTCATATTGCTGCCCATGACTGGATCTAAGCCAAACAAGCAATATAAAATCAAGAAGTGTAGAATATACCTTGATGGTACCTTGCTGAAAATTTTCAGCACTTGGGATCTTCAACTTCTCGCACTTGGAACTGCTTCCTCACCAATGTGGCTCTGATACTAACTATTGGAGCACAATTTTGGCTCCTCCCATGGACCTTGGGTGTAGCAAAATTAGCAACGAACAAATCTGAAGACTTCTGGACTCGATCGAAGGCCCTTGATGAGATCAGCCTGGTTGCTGTCTTCTTCATCAGCCTTTCGTTCCAGATGAAGAATGCCTCTAAGATCATCTCTAAAAAATCCAAGATCTGGTACCCAACTAGATCAGGCCTGGATCGAGGTCTTTCAATTTATAGATCTCAAATTGGGGTATTCTAGATAGGGAAGAAGGTAGATAGAAATAGACCTTGCAGATCTGTCCTACTGCAGCCTTTCCTGTAGATCTATTGATGGAGATCTCACCCACGCCTCAAACGACCTCAGATCAACCCCAGATCTGAGAGGAACTTGTATCAACCTCTTCTTAAGAGATTTTAAGTCTTGGACCTGATGTTTGCATGGCTGCAAGAGAGGGAGAGACAAAAAGGGTTGGCGGCACAAAGGGGAGGGGGCTCAAAACCCTAGCACCTCCCCTTGCTTCTCCTACCTTTTTGGGACCTGGCGGCAAGAAACCCTAGGGTTTCTTGCTCCTGGGGCATGGAGAATAGCTGGAGAGAGAGGGAGAAGAGAGAGAGAGATTTGAAAGAAAGAGTTTTGTATTCCTTGGCTTCATCAAACCTATACAGTGCATGTATATATAAACACAGGGTTAAGTGACCCAAATCCAAAACTTCCTTGACCAACTCTATGGGAGATTAGGTTAACCCAAGCCCATGTACACCCATGACTCGACCTAATCTCACTTATCCTAGGCCCAGACCTGGCCCATAAAGAGTTGGTCCCTTGAGGCCCACATAACCTACACCTCAAGAACCCGAAAGGCCCACAGCCTTTCAACCTAGGGCCCAACTAGCCTTAGAGCCTCCATGAAGCTCTCATGAATGATGGACCTTGGCCTTAGCCTTGGTCTCTTGGGCCTTGGGCACACAACCTGGATCACAACATTGGGCATGCGTGAAAGCCTGGGAGAGAAGGTTTTGTTGCACAAAATAAGAGAGAGTGGGTGTGGGGGGCTAAGGTGGCGTAAGGTGGAATCCTAGTCTTACTAGGATTCAATCTATGACTTGTTCAAATTTAGTTTCTCAAATCAAATCAAACCAAAATCAAATCAACCCAATTAAAATAGGTCTTAACCTAATTAAGGATCTAATTTAATTAGATAAAATTAAATTTAAATTTAATTTAATTTTTTAATCGAATTAGAAATTAGGTTGACCCAAGTCCTAATTGAACTGGATTAGTTTTTCCTTGCACTTGGCTTATCCAATAAACCAATTGGACTTGATCCAATCAAGCCCAAACCAAATTTAATTAAATCATATTCAATTAGACTTAATCTTAACCCATTGTCTTAATCAAATTAAGCCAATTAGCAATCAAATTGCTAATCGATCCTCCTGCAACACTTACACTAGGTTAAATGTCAATCGTATTGATCATTTAACCCTAGAATGAATCTTAATCATTGATCAACCATCCGATCAGATTGTAAACTCTAATGTCTGTGATCTCATAGGTTCGAACCTAAATTGGTAGCACAGAAATAAATTCATGTACCAATCGAAGTGACCATCTAGCAGTGGTACTCGACGGTCGGATAGGTCGAATGTGTAAAACAACATCCTTAGAACCCATGCGGATATTGTTTCCATATAATTCATCCCCTTGACCAAAATGCTCATAGGATACCTCAGAGTTCAACTGTCAACTCTGATCATGTTGTCCACATTGTATTTCAAAATATCAAATCCATCTGATGGATTATCCTGGCCAAGATTTTGCTAAATTGAAATACAGCGACTCATTCTTCTCCAACTCTTGGAGTGGTCAATCCCATCTTGATCATACTCTGACTTCGTAAGTATTTGACTGTGTCCAGAAGCCCTCCGTCACTGAATTAGAAATTCAGTTAGTCCAGTACCAAAGCACAGTGAGTTGCTTGCAAGTCACTGAGGCGATCTCATGTCTAAGGGACACTTATACCTATATCCCATCAGAGACATTCTCGACAGCAGAATGCTCTGGAGTTGGTCATGTTCAATGACGATGTACCCTTACATCTCACCTATATGCTATACCAGTGTCTCCACACTCCTTGGTTAAAAGAACAACCAACCCATATAGCCTACAATGACCTATGCTCGATAGAAGCTGTCGTCCTTATTAACAGCCTATCATTTGATCGTGAACAGTTTTAAGGACTAATCGATAAATCCTCTCTTTATCGAACCTAAATAGTCCTAAGGACTTCATCACAACAACGGAGTTCATTAGAAGATGAAAACTTATGATAAAAATATCAAAAATATATTTTATTTATTAATAAATCAATTATAATACAAGATTGCTCAACCGTCAACAGATTGACGATTGACTTTTGGGACATATTTTCCAACAACTCTTACTTATCCTAAAGCCACTCGGCATAGTATGTAATACCCATCTTTGAGTTAAGGTTGTCGAACTCCTTTATCGTCAGGGCTTTAGTGAAGGGGTCGGTCAAATTCTCCTTTCCATCGATCTTCTGAAGGTCGACGTCACCTTGATCCACGATCTCTCGGATCAGGTCGAAGCGATGCAAAATATGCTTCGTCCACTGGTGTGCTTTGGGTTCCTTCGCCTGAGCAATGGCACTAGTGCTGTCGCAATAGAGCAGGACCTAACCATCGAGGGAGGATGCTACTCCGAGCTCGGTGATGAATTTTCTCAACCATACAGCTTCCTTCGTGGTATCCGATGCTGTGATGTACTCCGCCTCACAAACAGAGTCTACCATAGTATGCTGCTTGGAACTCTTTCAGTAGATGACTCCATCATTCAAAGTAAAGATATAACCCGATACGCTTCTACTGTCATCATGGTCAGATTGAAAGCTGGAGTCTGTGAACCCCACAAGTTTCAGATCTGACTCGCCATAAATCAACCATTGGTCCTTAGTATTTCTCAAATACTTAAGGATAGCTTTAACCACTTTTCAGTGATTTTCTCCAGGATCAAATTGGTATCTACTCACTACTCCTAGTGAGTATGCCACATCTGGCCTTGTACATGTCATGGCGTACATAATAGATCCCACGATCGAAGCATATGGGACTCTACTCATACGCTCTCTCTCTTCAAGAGTTGTCGGACAATCCTTCTTAGAGAGAGAAATTCCATGGCCTATCGGTAGATAGCCCTTCTTGAAATTCTCCATGCTGAACCACTTCAGCATAGTGTCTATGTACATAGACTGGGATAACCCAAGCATCCTTTTAGATCTATCCCTATAGATCTTCATCCCTAGGATGTAGGATGCTTCACCCGAGTCCTTCATGGAGAACTGTGATGACAACCAAACTTTTATTCCCTGTAGTGCGGGGATGTCATTCTCGATTAAGAGAATGCCATCCACGTACAAGACAAGAAAAACCATAACTGGACCATTTGCCCATTTATAGATGTAGGGCTCTTCTCTATTCTTAACGAAGCCATACATTTTGATCACCTTATCAAAATGCATGTTCCAACTCTGAGAAGCTTGCTTCAATCCATAAATGGATCTCTGAAGTTTGCACACCTTGGACTCATCTGTGGATGTAAAATCCTCAGGTTGTATCATATACACCTCTTCGGTCAGCTCTCCATTCAGAAAAACTATCTTTACATCCATCTGCCAGATCCCATAATCCAAATGAGCAGCTATTGCAAGCATTATCCGAATAGATTTGAGTATTGCCACAGAAGAGAACGTCTCGTTATAGTCAATACCATAATATTGACGATACCCCTTGGCAACCAGATGAGCTTTATAGATCTCCACCTTTTCGTCTGCATCCCTCTTCCTTTTGAAGACCCATTTACACCCAATGGGTTTAACTCCTTCAGGTGGGTCAACCAATGTCCATACATCGTTGACCTTCATGGACTCTATTTTGGATTTCATGGCTTCAAGCCATTTCTCGAAATCAGATCTCTGCATTGCATCCATATAGGTGATCGGATCCTCATCGTTCTCATCGAGTTTGATGGGATCACCATCTCGGACCAAGAAACTGAAGTATCTGTCCAGCTGACGCGATACTCTACCAGATCGCCTGAATGGTGCAGGTATATTAGGCTCCAAATATGATCTAATCAAATCTGACTCAGGTTCAGCTATTGATGTCGGTTCTTCTATCTGTTGAACTTCATCAAGTTTAACCTTAGAGGCAACGGTTCCTTCACCAAGGAACTCCTTTTCTAAAAAGGTTGCCTTAAGGCTGACGAATACCTTTTGTTCATTAGCATGGTAGAAAAAAAATCTTTTGATCTCTTTGGGATAGCCTATGAATGTGCATTTGTCAAACCTAGGTCCAAGTTTATCTGTAACTAACCATTTGACATAGGCCGGGCATCCCGAGACCCTAAGGTGTGAAAGTGCTGGCTTACGCCCTGTCCATATCTCAAATGGAGTCTTAATTACAGACTTACTTGGAATTCTATTTAACAGATAACAGGCTGATTCGAGTGCATATCCCTAGAAGGATATCGACAAGCTGGCAAAATCCATCATGGATCGGACCATGTCTAACAGAGTCTGATTTCTCCTTTCAGACATACCATTATGCTGTGGTGTTCCTAGAGGAGTCCATTGGAAGAAAATCACATTCTCTCCTAGATATGTGAGAAACTCACCAGAAAGGTATTTCCCTCCTTGGTCAGACCGAAGAGTTTTAATACTCTTTCCAGTTTATTTTCTACTTCACTTTAGAATTGTTTGAACATTTCAAATAAATCTGACTTATGTTTCATTAGATAGACATATCCATATCTGGATAGATCATCCATGAAAGTGATGAAGTAGAAATATCCACCTCTAGCACTTGTGCTCATGGGCCTGCATACATCAATATGTACTAGGCCCAAGAGCTCAGTAGCTCTCTCACCTTTTTCAGTAAAAGGTGACTTGGTCATTTTACTAAGAAGACAGGACTCATAGGTTGGAAGTGATTCACAATCATTAACTTTGAAGATTCCCTCTTAAGTCAACCTGTTTATCCTGTTCTTGTTTATATGACCTAGCCTATAGTGCCATATATAGATATCTGATACACTATCTAATCTAGGGTGCTTGCCAGTAGAATAGACTATGTTAACAGGTTGTGATAACATATACACACCATTATTCAAATGTCCACAAAAAATAGAAACACCATTCATAATAATATTACAAACTTGTTTCTTTATTGAAATTTCATAATCATTTTTGATCAGAAGGCCTACAAAAATAACATTTAAAAAAAAACTGAGATAGAAATGATAATTATTAAGAACAACGATATGGGACTCAAATACAAGTTTCAAGATTCTTAATGCTAGAACTAAAACTGGTCTTCCATCTCCAACGTTCAGGAACCTCTCGTCTTGCTCGAATCTCCTACTGACCTGCAACTCCTGCAACGAATTGCAAATATGGTAAGGGCTACTAGTATCCAATACCCAGTCAATTATATCACACATAGAGAAATTACAAGGAATTATCATATAAATACCTTGCCCAGCAATAGCTTGCTTCTTTCTCTGCCTGTTCGGGTCCAGGGAGGCAATGTACTAAGGACAGTTCCTCTTCTAGTGCCTCCGTTTCTTGCAAAAGAAGCATTTAGCTTGACACTTATCTGGCTTGATCTTTCTGATCTGGTCCTGCACTGATGTCCCAGTCTAAACTTGTACTTTCTTTACTTTCTTCTTTTTGTTCTTCTTTCCTTTCTCAAAGGGTTGAGAACCAGAAGACGAACCTCCCACTAAGTTCACCGACTACTTGTGGAGTTGGTGATCCTTCTCAAAGTTTTAAAGCAACCCCAATAACCTGTGGTAGTTTACTTCAGACTTTGTCATTCTATAATGAGTGAGGAATGGGAGATAAGTCTTGGGCAGTGAGTTCAGTATTGCATCTTTCCCAAGCTGCTCATGCAAGGAAAAGTTGAGCTTGCTCAAACGCTCCATCAGCTCGATCATGTACAATACATGATCAGTGACAGAGGCACCATCCCGCATTTTGGTGTTGAAGATGGCACAACTAATCTTATGCCTCTCCACATCATCGGGTGTGCCAAAGGCATCCTCCAACACTTGAAGCATGTCCTTTGGCTGAGCCATCTCAAATCTGCGATTGAACTCGTTACTCATGGCAGCCAGCATGATGCAGCACACCGTGGTCCGATCACTGAGCCACTTCTGATAAGTGTCTCTGACTGTTCTACGTGCATTGGCAGCTGGCTCCTTAGGTGTAGGATCCGTTATCACATATAGGATCCGTTCATGCTCCAGGACTATCTTCAACTTTCGGTACCAGCTACCGAAGTTGGATCCCACCAATTTATCATTGTCTAACAATGATCGGAGTGATAGGGAAGTGGCCATATCTGCACAAAGAAAAATCATAACCTAATTAGTAATTGATTCATTAAACTTAAAGATTTAGAATTTAATCAAAAGATTTCTCTCATTATTTTATTCAAATTGGTAGCCTCTACCTTCAATTTGAGGAATTACCCTAATTCCTTAGTGGGTACTAGAATCCACTTAGACTGCACACAAGCCTAACTTTGGTTGGCCAACCCATGTACATCTAAGGGTAGGTTCATAATCAATTATTTCTCTAAATAATTTTTAGTAATTTTAATTTTGCCCTAGTCCCTAATCAGTAGGTTTGGCCTCCACTGAAAAGGTCTTGGTTAGGTCCAACCATTAACATGACCATACTTGGCCCATCTAGCCAATGAATGATTAGGCCCAACTTTGGTTGGCTAACTGACAAGTGGTATATTTTTACATTTATTGAAGATATTTTTGATAATTTATGGTGCTAACATCTTCTTAAAAACCTTAATTTCATAAATTTATTAAATTTTCTTAAAAAATAAGTGATTTTGAAAAAAATATAAAATTAGATATATTTATAAAAAAATAAATGTAAATTTAATTGAGCAATTTAAGCACCAAAATGAAGAAAAAATTTTAAAAAATTTAATGTATATTTTTTTTAATTTTTTAGGTAAAAATTGGAGCAAAAATGGAGCTAAAATATCCTAAAAAAATAAAAAAAATAGCCTTCGGTGTATGGTGGACCGCTCGCTCGGTCCAAGAGCTAGGGCGCGGTCCACAAGCGTGGTCTACGGGCAGCGAAAGCTATTTTGCACGATCCAGCGGTTGAAATTCATCCCGATCCAGATTCGACGGTCATCATCCATTGCGGGTTTATAAAGAGAGGTTTTTGCACAATCGGACGGCCGAAAATGAATCCATCATGAGATCCGATGGCTGAGGATGTTTTCGATTGAGAATTAGAAATTATCAGCATGATCTGACAGTCCAGAACTAATCTCAAGTGCGATCGAACGGTTGTGGTTCGATCCGACTTTGATAAAGATTAAAACTATGGATTTTGGGTAGATCTGGGCGGTTCAAGCTCTATTCAACGGCCAGGAATATTTTTAAGGAGATTAATATGATTTCTAAGAGTTTTAGGACTCTTTTTCTTATCAAAAAATTATAAAAAATTTATTTATAAATAGGAGATCCGGGAATAAGCTTTGAGAGTAGAAAAATTAAGTAGAAAGTGTAGAAAAAAATAGAAAAAAAATTAAATAGCTTTAGGGATCCAAGAAAAAGAAGGAGAAAAGCCGGTTCACTCTATTGAATACGATGGAAGATGGAGAGGTCATCAACTATCTTTCCGATGAGACTTGACTGATCAACTTCAGATCATTTTTATAGTTTTATTTTTATTTTATTTTATTAATTCTTTTAAATTTCTTGTACTTGAATTTTAATTTCAATTAATATAAAATTTATTTTCCTGCACTTTAAATTCTTGTGTTTTATTTTTTGCACGTAGATGCTAGGATCTAATTAGTAGATCTTAGTATCAATTTATTTTTATATTTTTTAAATTTTTATTATTTATTTTTATTATAAGTAGATGCTAGAATCTACTTAGTAGATCTTGGTATCCAATTTATTTTTTGCACTTTTAATTTTTATTTTTTGACTTAAATTGCTTTCTCCAAAATTTTTTTTTTTGTAAAATCAAAGATTTCAAGTTAAAATCTTGCCTTCTCTATGGATTCAACTCGACTCACTACTTTCTATATATTTTTAATTTTTATTGAAGTCAGAATTTGATTGATAATCATGATGTCCTAACGACAGTATCACGATCGTATCAATTTTTGGTGCCGTTGTCGGGGAAGGCATCAATTTTAATGTTTGATTTCTTTAATTTTCTTGTGACTAATACTTATTAATTTTTTTTATATTTTTGCACAAAAAAAATTCAAAAATTCAAAAAAAAAAAGAAATAAAAAGCTTTCAAGTTGGTGAGATCAATCCTAACCCAAGCCTTAACTATTTTTTTTAGTATTAATTATTATTTTTTTTAATTAACCTAAAATTTATCCACATAAATCTAATAAAAATTACATGACAAAAGTAAAAACTTAATTTTTAGGAGCATTCATTATTATAGATTTATTTTTGATGATCGCTGAAGATAAGGTAAGCTTTCAAATTTTATTAGTTTTATGCATCTAATTTAGTTGCATAGAACCCCTTGTTTGAAATTAGTTGTGCATATTTATCTTAAATCAATTTAAGGGCAACACCCATAACAAGATAAGGTAAAAATTTCATCACCCTCCTTTGGCCCAAAAACAACCAACCAGCATCCCACATTAACCCTAGCCTAACTAAAATCAAGTGGACATTGACCCCTAGTATTAATCGAGTTCAGTTCTGAGTATTGTGGTCAAGTCAAGTGCAAAGTAAGTCCAAACTCACTCCTGAAACTGGTGTCTAAAGATAGAGATTATGAAGGCTCAGTTTAAGTGGATTTGTAGTTATTTAATTGGTTCCGTTAGCTTACCTGACCAATTCAATTGGTGTCTAAGGCAAGCAATGGGGGGACCCCCATGATCCCACCTCTTACCTGGCTAGTTAAAGGAAGTGAGAACAAACCCAATTTATATCTAGACTAAGCCACTCTACATCGAATTATTAGGTCTAAGAAACCCATAGGTGTCTAGGTTTAATTGTTTGCTAACTTGATTGTAATTAACACTAAACCACAACTAATTCTTCCCACCTTACGTATCTAGGTCTAGGGCTCTTTCTTTCTTCTCTCTCCTTTTTCTCTTAAAAAAAAATGAAACAAAAACAAAACTTGAATCATACATTAGGGTTTGCACTGGTATATGCAAGGTAGAAGATCTCTCTATTCTGACCTAGTTGAACCCAATCCTGAGATTGAATGGTTGATTCATATTAAACCTAAAAATCAGATGGCTGGAGATCCTAGAGAACCATCTAGGCAGATGAAGGAATATTTTATTCCTTCCACCTATAACCCATCGACTTGTATCCACTTACCTGATATCCCTGCAAGCCACTATAAGATCAAGTCGACCACAATCCAGATGCTTTCGTCTTTCTATGGGAATACTAATGAAGATCCTTACAAGCATCTGGATAAGTTCTTAAAAATTTGTTCTACGATAAAAATTCAAAATTTTACTGATGATGTACTTAGATTGACCTTATTCCCCTTCTCACTTAAAGACAAAGCCAAGACTGGCTTGGCACAATAGGAAGACCAATTCAAACTTGGGCTGAAATGCAGCACGAGTTTCTTAAGAAATTCTATCCCATAGGTCGAACCAACATTATGAGGTGAGCCATCACTGGATTTGCTCAGCTTTAGGAGAACAAATTCATGAATCATGGGAAAGACTTAAGGAACTTCATAGAAAATGCCCACACCATGGTCTATCTAAGTGGCAAATTGTTCAAGCTTTTTATGAGGGTTTAGGTGACCAATACAGACAGATGGTAGATGCATCTTGTGGTGGTGCATTCATGAGTAAAAGTGAGGATGAAGCCTACACTTTATTTGAAACTTTGAGTGAAAATTCAATCAATCATGCTTCATTATTCTCCTATGAAAGATCAATCCCTAACCAAAAGTGAGCAGGAATTTTTGAGATCAAGCAAACAAACTCTAGTCCTAAGGCCGATCTGAATCTAATAGCCCAAAGATTAGATAAAGTCGACCTTCTTACCCAGAAATTTGATCAGTTCCTAGTATTAGGTCAACAATCTCCTGCACAATATACACCACCACCTAATTATTAGGAGATTTATTCTATCTGTGCTAGCCCAGCCCATCATGTGAGTGAATGTCAGTTTCCACCTTTCATCCCAAAACAAGTTCAAGATATTAAAGGTTACTCCAATCCTGTCAATGACCCATTCTTAAATACATATAACCAAAATTGGAGGAACCACCCTAATTTTTCTTGGAGACCCCAACAGACTCAAGCTCAGACCCAAATTCTTTCTTTGCAAAACTTTCAGAGTAGGCCTCCATACCAGAATTATGCCTACAATAGAGGTCAGCCCAGTCAATCTATCCAGCCACCATATCAAAAATCAGTCACTATACCCACCTCCTCAACAGACTAATCTAGCTGATGATAGATTAAACCAACTACAACAATTGATCATGACCCAACAGCAATCTCTCGCTAGGCTAGAAGCATAAATAGATCAATTAACTGAATCTACCATGAGGAGAGAACTAGGTCAATTGCCAAACGAATCAATATCAAATTTTGAAAATAACCCACCCACCTACCAACCACTTGGACCTAGTCATCAATCCAATGTCCCACTTAAGAATTCTCAATTTGAAATTGATATCTTTATCTCTGAGCTTATAAGAGATAAAATTCTTAAGGACTCATACCAAGACCAGGTGAGTGAGGCTAGTACTGATGCTAGCCGAAATGTAAATTTAAAAGAACATGTTAGTATTGAGACTAATCTGATAGAAGAACCTGAGCTCAAAATTGATACTGAGAAGATAACAGATGAGTTACCTGAGATATATTCACCAAAAGTTTCATTTGCTTCAGCTTTAAAAATCGATTCTTCTTCTTTAGAATCACCATCCCTTTCAGAATTGAAATTGCCCTTGATCACATCTGAATATGTATGTTTAAAATTAACTGACACCCTTTCAGTATCCATTGCGTCGAACTTAACTCCTAACCCAAAAACTCAATTCATGAGCATTTTAGAAGAACAAATAGGAGAAATTCTCAACAAACAAAGGTTTGTGAATGGATTTGTGAACTATCTTTCTAAAATTAAGAACGGAGATGTGAACTACTTTTTGAAGATTGATAATAAAATATTAAAATTTATTATAGACCATCTTCCTGAGATTGATAATCCAAAACCATTGAAATTTATCAATCCAATATTCGACATGAGATAGGTGAGAGAATCAACATGGTCTAACTGAAGACGGTAAACTTAGCACTTCTTAGGAGGCAACTCAGTTTTCAATTTTTAATTTTATACTTTTTGCTATCTTTTGCATTTTGTTTAAGATAATCGAGTCTTGCTTTGTGTCTTTTGTAGGGATCTGAAAATAATCTTGGCTAAGTTGGGGGAAAAATCAGTTTTGAAAAGACTTATGGAACAGGTGATATCTCTCCTTTTCTTTCTCTTTACATGCATGGTTCATATTTCCTACTCCATTGAGGATAATGTTGATTAAGTTGAGGGAGAGAATAAAATTTTTTTTTAAGTCCTCAAGTAAGTTAGTATTTTATATTTAAAAATCTGATTACACTTAAGAATCGAGTTAAACCAAGCATTTTAAAAGAAAATTGATGCACAGATCAAAGAGTTTGTGAGATATTGAGGGATCAAGTATTAAGAAAACTCAATAAAGAGTTAAGTTTAGAACTTAAATAATTTTTTTTGAGTATTTCTAAATTTTTTTATCAGCATCAAAGAAGAGTTAACTTCTTATGGGCTTGTGTAGGGTAACTATACATTTCTTCATATATAAAAATAAAAAAAAAGAGTTTTCAAGTACTTCATGTTGAGTAACTGGGCCTCTTTGCCTAAGCAAGCATTGAGTTTCATGTCAAAAAGTATGAAGGGCAAAGAAGCTTTATTGTAAAGCTAGTTTTAACTCATAGTCTGTTTGATTCGAGCAAGTAGGTTCGAGAGGTATTCTATACCTAGTGCCCTAAAGCCGTCTGGTTCGGGAGTCACTGGCTGAAAACTCACTATATGGGTCAAACAGAAAGCTTAAGGGGTTAAGACACTCAATAGCAGTACAATATTTAAACAAAAAAAAATCAATCAATAAATAAAGGATAAAAGTAACAATATACTTGTCTATATGAAGGTTAATGATTTGGAGATAAAGGTAGTGATAATTTAAAAAAATTCAGAAAAGATTTAGTATTCTTAGTTTAACTCTCATATTGACTAGTATTAATACCCAATAACATACCTCATTTACACTCTACTGAACATCAGTGGCCCTTTCAAAAATTATTTGATGAAATTTGAGATTTTAAGTTAAATGGTACTTGATTCTAAATTCTTTCTTTACTCGAGGACGAGCAAAGTTCAAGTTAGGGAGTGTGATAAGTGGTATATTTTTATATTTATTGAAGATATTTTTGATAATTTATGGTGCTAACATCTTCTTAAAAATTTTAATTTCATGAATTTATTGAATTTTCTTAAAAATAAATAATTTAAAAAAAAATATAAAATTAGATATATTTATAAAAAAATAGATGTTAATTTAATTGAGCAATTTAAGCACCAAAATGAAGAGAAATTTTTAAAAAATTTAATGCATATTTTTTTAATTTTTTAGGTAAAAATCAGAGAGAAAATGAAGATAAAATACCCTAAAAAAATAAAAAAATAACCTTCGATGTATTGTGGACTAGCCGCTCGGTCCACAGAGCTAGGGTGCGGTCCATCGAAAATGCTATGCAGTTCACAAGCGCGGTCTACAGGCAGCGAAAGCTATTTTGCATGATCTAATGACTGAAATTCACCCCGACCCAGATCTGACAGTCAGCATCCATTGTCGGTTTATAAAGAGGGGTTTCTGTATGATCGGACGGCCGAAAATGAATCCATCATGAGATCCAATGGCTGAGGATGCACCCGACTGAGAATAAGAGATTATCAGCACGATCCGATGGTCCAGAACCAATCCTAGATGCGATCGAATGGCTATGGTTCGATCCAACTTTGATAAGGATTAAAACTATGAATTTTGGGCAGACCTGGGTGGTTCAAGCTCCATCCAACGGTCAGGAATATTCCTAAGGAGATTAATATGATTTCTAAAGATTTTAAGACTCTTTTTCCTACCAAAAAATTATGAAAAATTCATCTATAAATAGGAGATCCAAAAATAAGCTTTGAGAGCAAAAAAATTGAGTAGAAAGTATAGAAAAAAATAAAAAAAAATTAAATAGCTTTAGGGATCCAAGAAAAAGAAGAAGAAAAGTCGGTTCGCTCTATGAAGTACGACGAAAAATGGAGAGATCATCAACCATCTTTTCGATAAGTCTTGGCTGATCAACTTTAGATCTTTATTATAGTTTTATTTTTATTTTATTTTATTATTTTTTTAAAATTTTTTATACTTAAATTTTAATTTCAATTAATATAAAATTTATTTTTTTGCACTTTAAATTCTTATTTTTTATTTTTTGCATATAGATGTTAGGATCTAATTAGTAGTTCTTAGTACCAATTTATTTTTATACTTTTTAAATTTTTGTTATTTATTTTTATTACAAGTAGATGCTAGGATCTAGTTAGTAGATCTTAGTACTTGATTTATTTTTCATACTTTTAATTTTTATTTTCTGACTTAAATTACTTTCTCTAAATTTTTTTTTTTGTAAAATCAAAGATTTCAAGTCAAAATCATGCCTTCTCTGTGGATTCAACCCGACTCACTATTTTTTATATATTTTTAATTTTTATTAAAATCGAAATTTGATTGATAATCACGGTGTCCTAACGACAGCATCACGATCGTATCACTAACCTAACCACCATTTAGAAAGATGCAGTCAAGAAATCATATTATGAATGATAATTCCATCAGTCGATAAGCATCAGGCCTTTGGGCCTCCAATGATTATCCAACTGATGGACCCATTATCATCCACTTAATAAGAGGCTATGATCTAGTTATCACCATAACTATTTCATTTTAAAGATCTAATAATTTTAGAGGATTTAATTGATTTAGAGGAGGAGGTCAGATGATCTAACTTATCATGATCCTCCCACTGGCTTCACCAAGTCAGCTTAAGGGAGACCATTTAAAAGGACTGGTCTAGGAGCACCTAAATCAGTTACACTGATTTACCTAGCTGACATGGGTAAGCTCGAATAGTCAAGTAATCCGATCAAAATATAATTTCATCAAGAGATCAGGTAAGTTCGATCGGTGGGAGGGTCTGCCAAAGCTTGCCTTAGACACCATCAGAAATGGTTAGGTAAGCAGGCTGCCAATTAAAAACCACTGGTCTGATTTACTTTAGACACCAACTGGTTTAATTAGTTTCAATTAGATCAACCTAACAGTTCGTGCTAGATCGCTTAGCCAAGAATCAAGTTCATTTGGTTCTCGTTAAAGACATGGACTTGACTAACTATAACTATTGTAATTGATCTAGAGAATCCTTGACCTAATCTAAGACAACAATTGATTAGATTTAGTCAATTTTCTAATTAAGTCCATCTTTAATCTAACCTTAGGTCTAACCCAATTAATGGACCTAATTCCCACTAACCCATTAACCCAATGTGTTATGGTTTGTGTCTTAAGTTCTTCAATTCACAATCCTAGAATCTAATCAAACAACTTCTTAATTCTCAATTAAGTTTTGGGTTGAGGGTTGGGGTTCGGCCTTTTGAAAATAATTTTTATATTTGTAAAATATTTTTATAACATGATTCTACCAACCAAGTTGCATGTTTGATTCATAATCAAAATACAAATGAAATAAGTATGAAACTACTTTAGATCTAATCTAAACAGGTTCATGTAATTGAAATAATTTTAATTTTAAACTATGCAAATTTTTCAGACAAATATATGATAGTTCTTTGCACGAAAATTATTAACAAAGAGATTTTATTTTAGATTTAAATACCTTTTAAATCTAATACATCATAAATTTAATCTAGATCACATCTAACAAATTTATGATTAAAGATAGATCTACACGAACTAGGACAATCTTTGCACCATAAGGGGTAAACCTTACAGCAGGACAACCTATAGTTCATGATTGATCTAAAAATTTTAATTTTAGATTTAACAATCAGATTATAAATTAGATCTAATCTAAAAAATAATCTAAGCACGTATTAATAATCATGTAATAAACAACCTAGGCTCTGATACCAATTGAAGGAACCAGATCTAGGGTTTCAGGGTTAGATCTTGAAACTTTTTCAAGATCAGGCAGTGGAAGACTAAAATAAATCAAAATTTATCTTATAAAATCAAAGAATCCCTAGATCTAAGATCTTATTATATGATTATTATATGATATTAAATCAAAAATTAAAATATAAAGAGCAAGAACTACATGTTGATCATATCAACATGTTTCTATGCTACATCTAATGTATGTAAAATATAATAGATCAGACTATTACCTTGCAAGTTAGACGTTCTAACTTTGCTGATCCAAGTTTGAGGATGATATTGTGAGCCACACACATATCCGATCTCTAGGAGTCATTCACACGAGCCCACGAATCATGATCAGAAATCCTGGTCCAGGAAATCAGCACAGTATGCTAGTACTGTACTGATCCTTCTTCGATGGTCAATCAGATGCCTCCTTCTTCTTGATTTAGAATCTTCCAAAGATAAGAAGTAGAAGAAGGAGTTTTAGATATGAGACACTCTCAGAAAACTCACAGATGGAGGAAGGGAAGAGGTGAACACAGCAACCCTAGAAGAAGACCCTCTTTTTCTTCTCTTTGCTCTAACCCAGATACTTAGCTCATATCTATTATATCTCCATGCCTCAACACTCTTTTTCCCTAATTTTCACACATCCAAAAGGTCTTTCAATGCTCTATAATCCATGAAAATTTCAAGAAAAAAATTCATCTTAAATAATGAGATATGAAGAATCTTTGTCTAGGTCAAATACCTAGTCAAGGAAAATCCAAACAGGGCAAGACAAGGGGTGCCTAACTCATGGGCGCCCCCTCTTTCTTTTTCTACCATGGACTACTAGCAAAGGATACACAATATATTCCATAAAAGTTATGAAAATTTCAAAAAAAATTTAGATAAAATCAGTGCCATAAGGAAAGAGTTTTGGTTTCCTAAAATTCTATCTCATAGAATTTGAAATCCAAACTAATTCCTACTTTGACTTGGTCCACAACCACATTCCATGTAAGAGAGAAAGAGTGAAAAGTTTTGGGCATGCATGAAGGCCTGGGAGAGAAGGTTTTGTCACACAAAATAAGAGAGAGTGGGCATGGTGGCTAAGGTGGCATAAGGTGGAATCCTAGTCTTACTAGGATTCAATCTATGACTTATTCAAATTTGATTTCTCAAACCAAATCAAATCAAAACCAAATCAATCTAATTAAAATAAATATTAATCTAATTAAAAATCTAATTTAATTAGATTAAATTAGATTTAAATCTAATTTAATTTTCTAATCGAATTAAAAATTAGGTTGACCCAAGTCCTAATTGAACTAGGACTAGTTTTTTCTTGCAATTGGCTTATCCAATAAACCAATTGGACTTGATCCAATCAAGTCCAAACCAAATCTAATTAAATCATATTCAATTAGACTTAATCTCAACCTATTGGTTTAATCAAATTAAGTCAATTAGCAATTGAATTGCTAATCGATCCTCCTGCAACACTTGCACTAGATTAAATGTCAATCGTATTGATCATTTAACTCTAGAACGAATCTTAATCGTTGATCAACCATCCGATCGGATCATAAACTCTAATATGTGTGACCTCATAGGTCTGAATCTAAGTTGGTAGTATAGAAATAAATTTTTATACCAATAGAAGTAACCATCTAGTAATGGTACCTGACAGTCGGATAGGTTGAATGTGTAGAACAACATCTTTAGAACCCATGCAGATATAGTTTCCATATAATTCATCCCTTTAACCAAAATACTCATAGGATACCTCAGAGTTCAACTGTCAACTCTGATCAGGTTGTCCACATTGTATTTCAAAATATCAAATCCATCTGATGGATTATCCTGGCCAAAGTTTTGCTAAATTGAAATACAGTGACTCATTCTTCTCCAACTCTTGGAGTGGTCAATCCCATCTTGATCACACTCTGACTTTGCAAGTACTTGACTGTGCCCAGAAGCCTTCCGTTACTGAATTAAAAATTCAGTTAGTCCAGTACCAAAGCACAGTGAGTTGCTTGCAAGTCACTGAGGCGATCTTAGGTCTAAGGGACACTTATACCTATATCCTATCAAAGATATTCTCGACAGCAAAATACTCTGAAGTTGGTCACATTCAATGATGATGTACCCTTACATCTCATCTGTATGCCATACCAGTGTCTCTACACTCTTTGGTTAAGAGGACAACCAACCCATATGGCCTACAGCGACCTATGCTTGACAGAAGCTGTCATCCTTATTAACAGCCTATCATTTGGTCGTGAACAGTTTTAAGGACTAATCAATAAATCTTCTCTTTATTGAACTGAAATAGTCCTAAGAACTTCATCACAACAATGAAGTTCATTAGAAGATAAAAACTTATGATAAAAATATCAAAAATATATTTTATTTATTAATAAATCAATTACAATACAAGGTTGCTCAACCGTCAACAGATTGACGATTGGTTTTTGGAACATATTTTTCAACAGAGTAGTCAAAGATAGAGTTGTTACTTTGTCTAGATTTAGAGCTGGATTATGAGAGGATATCCAGCATGAGCTCTTTCTGCGAGAGATAACCACATTAGAACAAGCTTATCAACTTGCCTTAGACTTTGAGAAGTTTTCTAAATATTCGACTCCCTGTCATCCTGAACTCAGTCGAGTAACCCCTTCTGGATCGAGACCTAATATTAATCAAGCTCCTAGTAACGGACTTTCACCTACAAATCCTATTGGAAGAAAAGAAGATAAAGAAAAAGGAGCTATAGGAGAGCTATCAAAAGGAAGTAGTTCTCGATCCCATTGCTTCAAGTGCCATGTTTACGGTCATTTTACTGCACAATGCCCCAACTGATCATTATTCATGGAATAATTAAAAGGAAAAATTCTAAAAAATATTAAGGAGAAAGTTTATGAAGCTCATCCAGACTTAGTCAAGTAGTTTGAAAGTACTGAGGATATCTTAGGTTATGTTGCACCCGAGTCAGACCTTAGGCTTGGAGTCGTTAAATATGTTCTAGCACAGACTAAGAAAAGTGAAGACTAGCGTAGGATCTCTATTTTTCATACTTTTATAAAATTTGATGATAAAATTTATAAGGTGATCATTGATAGTGGTAGCTGTATCAACATCATCTCCACCGATATGGTTAAGTGATTAGGATTAACTCCTGTAGATCATTCCAGCCCATACCATATGTCTTGGATAGATTCCTCCTCTATTCCTATCAAATTTAGATACCATGTGCCCATCCAACTTCATTTCTATCAGGATCATGTGTGATGCGATGTCTTACCCATAGAAGTCAGAAGTACCATATTACGTCGGCCTTGGCTATTCGACAATGATGTTATGATTTATGGCCGAACCAACTCCTGTAGCTTTACTCATCAAGGTAAGAAGATCATGATTAATCCTTCCCCACCTAAGCCTACAAATAAAAAGATAGGCGATAAATAAAAAAAAATATCAAGAAGAAAAGCCTCTATCTGTTAGGTGCTAAAGAATTAAAGACGACCATGAGTGAAGGATCATCAGTTTGGATGCTTGCTGCAAAAGAAGTTTGTGAAGATTTTAAGATGGATTATCCTAAGTAGCTAGCTTTCTTAGTAATTTTCATGAAGTCTTTCCTGAGGATCTTCCAGATTACTTACCACCTATGAGAAATATTCAACATGCCATTGATTTAATTTCTGGATCTATCCTATCCAACTTGCCCCACTATAGGTTGAATCCTATTGAGCATGTCGAGCTGCAGAGACAAGTTAGAGAGCTAATAAAAAAAAGATTCATGAGAGAGAGTTTGAGTCCTTGCATGGTTCCTACACTATTGAATTCAAAGAAGGATGGTACATGGAGGATGTGCATAGATAGCCATGCCATTAACAAGATCACCATTAAGTATCGCTTCTCTATCCCTAGGTTAAATGACATGCTAGATATGATGGTCGGAGCCACTATTTTTTTTACTATTAATCTTAAGAGTGGTTAGCATCAAGGATTAGACCGAGAGATGAGTGAAAAACTACTTTTAAGATGAAAGATGGTTTATATGAGTGGATGGTAATGCCATTTGGATTATCTAATGCCCCTAGTACTTTCATGAGGTTGATGACCCAAGCACTACGATCGTTTATAGGAGTGTTTGTAGTCATATATTTTAATGACATTTTGATCTATAGTCGAACTAGGGAAGACCATCTAGACCATCTCGAAGAGTATGCCAAGTTCTTAGAACAGAAAGCTTGTATGCTAATCCTAATAAGTGCATTTTCATGACAGACTGTATCATCTTCTTAGGTTTTGTTGTTACTTCCGATGGTGTGTCTGCCGATCCTGAAAAGATTAGAGCAATAGTTGAGTAGCCGGTACCCAAGAGTGTGCATGATGTGCGAAGTTTTTATAGATTAGCAATCTTTTATCATAAGTTCATAAAATGATTTAGCACCATAGTCGCTCCCATCACTAACTGTATTAGAAAGGGAGATTTTGAATGGACTAGGTGTGAGAATTTTAGTGCAGGGGTAAAACGATAATTTTAAAATTTTTCAAAATTATAATTTTATAGTAAAAATTATTAATTAATTTAATTAATTAATATATATTAATCCTACACAAGAATCTAAATATGATATATATAGCATGCATTTAAATTTGAAATTTTAAATTCTCTACAGTAAATATTTTATTGTTATGTGTTCAGAACACATTACCTTCGTGCAGGTAGTCGATCGCTGCAGTCTGATCACCGTCGGAAAGGTCTGATTATTGTAATGTAGCCACACAGTATGTCTGACCTCTGTGGATCATCCTCACAAAGCTTTCGATCTGATCGGCTCCTCACGAATGCTAGTTCGTTGCAGAACCCTTTCGATGGCCGATGTTGATCGAACTCCTTCGATCGGTGTCTGCCGATTCCTTGGATGCTCTGAATTATCAGTAGAGATAGTAGAGAGGTTGATGAAGTACTTCATGAAGTTTGGTGGACTCACGACATTCGTAGCTTACCTTCTCACTTCCCGAACCCTAGGCAGAAACCCTAGGGTGCTCACAGAAAACCCTACGCCCACTCTCTTTCTTTTCTTTCCTCTCGAAATTTTTTTGAACTTTTCAAAACCATGCAGAAAGCATCCTCATGCCTACTTTTCTCTCTCAAAAATCATGTACGCACACCCCACCTTCTTCTCTCTTTTAAAACAAAGCAAGATGCGTCTTAAATGCGTGAGAGGATAAAGCTAGGTGGTTGCTCACTTGAATTCAAATCGAATTTGAATTCAAATGCCAACCAACCCATCCTTATCCACTCTAGGTGAGAGAAGAGAGGAGGCGTGGGTTCTTTGTGCGTGGAGAGTTTACACGAGAAACTCTTTCTCATGTAGAATAAGTGGTGCACAAGATAACATGTGGCGCATGGAGTTGGTTGCCCATTCAAATTCAAACATCCTTTGAATTTGAATGGCCAACTAACCTATCTTTATCCAGATAAATGGTGCATAAGGGAGGGCGTGGGAAGGCTTCTGCATGGGAGAAAATTCATAAGAAGTTGTTTCTCGTGAATTCAAATGGGTGCAGATAAGTGAGGTGACGCAGGGAGATGAGGTCAAAGTGGTTTCAACCTAATTGATTCAACCTAATCAAAATAGGTTAGGCACAATTAGACTAAGTTAAACCTAACTTAATTAGGCTCAATAAAATCTTAATCAAATCAAAAATTGACTAAGCCCAACCCCTGATCAAATCAGTGACCAAAACACCTTAGCGATTAGGTCAACACTTAACATAGTCGGGTCAAACCCAACTGAATCCAATTCAATGGGACTTGATCCAAAAATAATTACTCAATCAAATTAAGTTAATTAATGATCAAATCACTAATTAAATCTCTCATTAAATACTGAGTCTAAATCCGATGGGCAATCGGGCATCAGAGTCCATCGATATGAAATCCTGATCAAAAAGTCCCAAACTAGTGGGACTCTTGACCTTGGTACCCAAAATGTGTGGAACTCATGATTAGAGAATTCTGATTTTCGATCACAGAGTTTTAAATATGTAAGACTCAAAGTTTACGAGTATTAGGACTCTTCATCAGCCATCAGATCAGATAAGAACCTCTAATGTGTGTGACCCCACAGGTTCGAACCTAAGCCGGTAGCATAGGAACCAATTCCTGTACTAATCGAAGTGACCATCTAGCAATGGTACCCGACATCTGGATAGGTTGAATAGTCACAATCGCAACACTCAGAACTTACATGAATATGGTTACTGTAAAATTCATCCCTTTTGACCCCTGTGTTTAGGATGACTCAGGGTTAAACTGTCAACCCTGATTAGATCATCCGAATCATGCTCAACTCAAATAGTCCTGTGACTCCTCACTAGGACTACCCTGGCCAAGGTTTTGCTAAATTGAAACATGACTGTACATAGCACCTGAATTGGAGTGGTCAATCCCATCTTGACACACGCACCGACAAGTCAAATACTTACTACACCCAGCAGCCTTCCGTCACTGAATTAGAAATTCAGGTAGTCCAGTGCCTAAGTACAGTGAGTTGCTTACAAATCACCGTGGCGGTCTTAGGTCGGAGGGACAGTTATACCCATATCCCATCGGAGCAAATCTTGACAGCAAAAAAAGCTCTGGAGTCGGTCACGTTCAGTGCAGATGTACCCTTACATCTCACCTGTATGCCATACCAGTGTCTCCACACTCCTGGGTTAAGAGGACAACCAACCCATATGGCACACAACGACCTATGCTTGATAAATATTGTTGTCCTTGGTAACAACGTATCATTTGGTCGCGAACAGGTTAAAGGACTAAATGACAAATCCTCCTTTATCGAGTCTAAATAGTCCTAAGGACTTCACCACAACACAGGAGTTCATTAGAAGATGAAACAATTTGTGATGAAAAATACCAAAATAACTTTTATTTATTTATAATTCATATACTAATACAAGAAAGAGCAATACTGTCAACAGGCTGATGATTGACTTTGGGACACTATTTTCAACAATCTCTCACTTGGCCTAAAGCCAATCGGTGCAGTATCTAATACCCATCTTTGACTTGAAGTCATCGAACTCCTTCACCGCAATGGCTTTAGTGAATGGGTCGGCCAGGTTCTCCTTCCCGTCAATCTTCTGAAAGTTGACGTCACCTTGATCCATGATTTCTCAGATGAGATGGTAGCGATGCAGAATATGCTTCGTCTGTTGGTGTGCCTTCGGTTCCTTCGCCTGAGCAATGGCTCCAGAGCTGTTACAGTAGAGCAGAACTGGACCAACAAGGGAGGGTACTACTCCAAGCTCGATGATGAATTTTCTCAGCCACACCACTTCTTTAGCATCATCTGATGCAGCGACATACTCTGCCTCGCAAACTGAATCAGCCACAATGTGCTACTTGAAACTCTTCCAGCAGACAGCCCCACCATTAAGGGTAAAAATAAATCCCGACATACTCTTGCTGTCATCATGATCAGACTGAAAACTAGAGTCTGTAAACCCTATAAGTCTCAAGTTCGATTCACCATAAACAAGCCACTGGTCTTTAGTATTTCTTAAATACTTCAGGATGGTTTTAACAACCTTCCAGTGATTCTTCCTGGGATCAGATTGGTATCTACTCATTACCCCTAGTGAGTATGCCACATCTGATCGTGTACATGTCATGGCGTACATGATAGATCCCACTGCCGAAGTATATGAAATTCTACCCATACGCTCTCTCTCTTGAGGTGTTGTCGGACAATCCCTCTTCGAGAGAGAAATTCCATGGCCTATCGGTAGATAACCTTTCTTGGAATTCTCCATCCAGAACCTCTTCAGCATAGTATCAATGTATGTAGACTGGGATAAGCCAAGCAACCTTTTAGATCTATCCCTATAGATCCTCCTCTCTAGGATGTAGGAAGCTTCTCCCATATCCTTCATGGAGAACTGTGACGACAATCAAATCTTTATTTCCTGTAATATAGGGACATCATTCCTGATTAAGAAAATGTCATCCACATACAATACAAGAAATACCACTACTGGATCATTAGCCCACTTATAAATACAAGGCTCTTCTCCGTTCTTAACGAAGCCATACATTTTGATCGTCCTATCAAAACGTATGTTCCAACTTCGGGATGCTTTCTTAAGTCCATAAATGGACCTCTGTAGCCTGCACACCTTAGACTTATCTGCGGATGTGAATCCTTCAGGTTGTATCATATACATCTCTTCATCCAGCTCTCTGTTTAAGAAAGCTATTTTCACATCCATCTACCAGATTTCATCTTCCAGATGGACAGCTATCGCAAGCATAATCCGAATGGATTTGAGCATTGCCACAGGAGAAAACATCTCGCCATAGTCTATACCATAACGTTGACGATATCCCTTGGCAACCAGATAGGCTTTATGTGTGAAAAACAGTGCAGGGGCAAAATGATAATTTTAAAACTTTTTCAAAATTATAATTTTACAACAAAAATTATTAATTAATCTAATTAATTAATATGTATTAACCCTATATAAGGATCTAAATATGATATATATAGCATGCATTTAAATTTAAAATTTTGAATTATCTACAGTAAATCTTTTACTGTTATGTATTCAGAACACATTACCTTCGTGCAGGTAGTCGATCGTTGCAGTCTGATCACCGTCGGAAAGGTCTGATCATTACAATATAAACACACAATGTATTTGGCCTCTGCAGATCATCCACACGAAGCTTTCGGTCTGATCGGCTCCTCACAAATGCTAGTTTATTGCAGAACCCTTTCGACGGCCGATGTTGATCGAACTCCTTCGCTCAGTGTCTGCCAATTCTTTGGATGCTCTGGATCATTAGCAGAGATAGTGGAGAGGATGATGAAGCTCTCTCTGAAGTTTGGTGAACTCATGACACTCGTAGCTCACCTTCTCGCTTCCCGAACCATAGGCAGAAATCCTAGGGTGCTCTCAGAAAATCTTGCGCCCACTCTCTTTCTTTTCTTTCCTCTCAAAATTTTTGAACTTTTCAAAACCATGCAGAAAGCTTCCTCATGCCCACTTTTCTCTCTCAAAAATCTCGTACGCATGCCTCACCTTCTTCTCTCTTTTAAAATAATGCAAGACGCATCTTAAACGTGTGAGAGGATAAAGCTAGGTGGTTGCTCACTTGAATTCAAATCGAATTTGAATTCAAATGCCAACCAACAGATCCTTATCCACTCTGGACAAGAGAAGAGAGGTGGTGTGGGTTCTTTGTGCATGGAGAGTTTACATGAGAAACTCTTTCTCGTGTAGAATAAGTGGTGCACAAGATAAGGTGTGGCGCATGGAGTTGGTTGCCCTTTTAAATTCAAACATCCTTTGAATTTGAATAGCCAACTAATCTATCTTTATCCAGATAAATGGTGCACAAGTGAAGGTGTGGGAAGGCTTCTGTGTGGGAGAAAATTCATGAGAAGTTATTTCTCATGAATTCAAATGGGCGCAGAAGAGTGAGGTGGCGTAGGGAGATGAGGTCAAAGTGGTTTCAACCTAATTGAGCCAACCTAATCAAAATAGATTAGGCACAATTAGAATAAGTTAAATATAACTTAATTAGGCTTAATTAGGCTCAATAAAATTCTAATCAAATCAGGAATTGACTAAGCCCAACCCTTGATCAGATCAGAGACCAAACCACCTTGGCGATTAGGTCAACACTTAACCTAATCGGGTCAAACCCAACTGAATCCAATTCAATTGGACTTGATCCAAAAATAATTACTCAATCAAATTGAGTTAATTAATGATCAAATCACTAATTAAATCTCTCATAAATACTGAGTCCAAATCCGATGGGCAATCGGGCATCAGAGTCCATCGATATGAAACCCTGATCAAAAAGTCCCAAACCAGTGGGACTCTTGACCCCGGTACCCAGAATGTGTGAAACTCATGATCAGAGAATCTTGATTCTCAATCACAGAGTCTTTGAGCATTTGGACTCTTGGTCAAAGAGTCTCAGTCCAGTGGGACTCTTCACTAGCCATCAGATCAGATAGGAACCTCTAATGTGTGAGACCCCGCAGGTTCGAACCTAAGCCGGTAGCACAGGAACCAATTCCTGTACTAATCGAAGTGACCATCTAGCAATGGTACCCGATATCTAGATAGGTTGAATAGTCACAATCACAACACTCAGAACTTACGCGAATATGGTTACTGTATAATTCATTCCATTTGACCCCTATGTTTAAGATGACTCAGGGTTATACTGTCAACCCTGATCAGATCATCTAAATCGTGCTCAACTCAAACAGTCCAGTGACTCCTCACTAGGACTACCCTGATCATGGTTCAGCTAAATTGAAACAAGACTGTACACAGCTTCTGAACTGGAGTGGTCAATCCCATTTTGACACACGCACCGACAAGTCAAGTACTTGACTACACCCAGCAGCCTTCCATCATTGAATTAGAAATTCAGGTAGTCCAGTGCCTAAGTGCAGTGAGTTGCTTGCAAGTCACTGTGGTGATCTCAGGTCGGAGGGACAGTTATACCCATATCCCATCGGAGCAAATCTTGACAGCAAAAAAAGCTTCGGAGTCGGTCACGTTCAGTGCAGATATACCCTTACATCTCATCTGTATGCCATACCAGTGTCTCCACACTCCTTGATTAAGAGGACAACCAACCCATATGACACAAAATGACCTATGCTTGATAAATATTATTGTCCTTGGTAACAACGTATCATTTGGTCACAAACAGGTTTAAGGACTAAATGACAAATCCTTCTTTGTCGAGTTTAAATAGTCCTAAGGACTTCACCACAACACAGGAGTTCATTAGAAGATGAAATAATTTGTGATGAAAAATACCAAAATAACTTTTATTTATTTATAATTCATATACTAATATAAGAATGAGCACAACCATCAACAGACTGACGATTGACTTTGGGACACTATTCTCAACAATCTCCCACTTGGCCTAAAGCCAATCGGTGCAGTATCTAATACCCATCTTCGACTTGAAGTCGTCGAACTCCTTCACCGCAATGGCTTTAGTGAATAGGTCGGTAAGGTTCTCCTTTCCGTCGATCTTTAGAAGGTCGACATCACCTCGATCCACTATTTTTCAGATGAGATGATAGCAATGCAGAATATGCTTCGTTCGCTGGTGTGCCTTCGGTTCCTTCACCTGAGCAAAGGCTCCAGAGCTGTCACAGAAGAGCAGAACTAGACCAACAAGGGAGGGTGCTACTTCGAGCTCGGTGATGAATTTCCTCAGCCACACCGCTTCTTTGGCAGCATCTGATGCAGCGACATACTCTACCTCGCAAACTGAATCAGCCACAGTGTGCTGCTTGGAACTCTTCCGGCAGACAGCTCCACCATTAAGGGTAAAAATAAATCCCGACACACTCTTACTGTCATCGTGATCAGATTGAAAATTGAAGTCTGTAAACCCTATAAGTCTCAAGTTCGATTCACTATAAACAAGCCACTGGTCCTTAGTATTTCTTAAATACTTCAGGATGGTTTTAACAACCTTTCAGTGATTATCCCTTGGATCAGATTGGTATCTACTCACTACCCCTAGTGAGTATGCCACATCTGGTCGTGTACATGTTATGGCGTACATGATAGATCCCACTATCAAAGCGTATGGAATTCTACCCATACGCTCTCTCTCTTGAGGTATTGTCGGACAATCCCTCTTCGAGGGATAAATTCCATGGCCTATCGGTAGATAGCCTTTTTTGAAATTCTCCATGCTGAACCTCTTCAGCATAGTATCAATGTACGTGGACTGAAATAAGCCAAGCAACCTTTTAGATCTATTCCTATAGATCCTCATCCCTAGGATGTAGGAAGCTTCTCCCAGATCCTTCATGAAGAACTCTGACAATAGCCAAATCTTTATTCCCTATAATGCAAGGACATTATTTTCGATTAAGAGAATGTCATCCTCATACAATACAAGAAATACCACTACTGGACCATTAGCCCACTTATAAATGCAGGACTCTTCTCCATTCTTAACGAAGCCATACGTCTTGATCGTCTTATCAAAACATATGTTCCAACCCCGAGATACCTGCTTAAGTCCATAAATGGACCTCTGTAGCCTGCACACCTTAGACTCATCTGTGGATGTGAACCCTTCAGGTTGTATCATATACACCTCTTCGTCCAGCTCTCCATTTAGGAAAGCTGTCTTCACATCCATCTGCCAAATTTTATAGTTCAGATGGGCAGCTATCGCAAGCATAATCCGAATGGATTTGAGCATTGCCACAGGAGAAAATATCTCATCATAGTCTATACCATAACGTTGATGATATCCCTTGATAACCAGACGGGCTTTATAGGTCTCCACCTTTCCGTCTGCGCCCCTCTTCCTCTTGAAGACCCACTTACACCCTATGGGTTTTACTCCTTCGAGTGGGTCAACCAATGTCCACACATCGTTGACCTTCATGGACTCCATTTTGAATTTCATGGCCTCTACCCATTTCTCAAAGTCAAGTCTCTGCATTGCATCCATGTAGGTGATCAGATCCTCATCATTTTCATCAAGTTCGACAGGATCGCCGTTTCGGACCAAAAAATCATAGTATCTATCCGGTTGATGTGGAACTCTACCAGACCACCTTAAGGGTGCATGAACAATGGGCTCCGGATCTGATCTAACCAAATCTGTTTCAGGTTCAGTAACTTATGTCAATTTTTCTACCTGCTGAACCTCCTCAAGTTTGACCTTAGAGGCAACAGTCCCTTCACCAAGAAACTCCTTTTCCAAAAAGATTGCCTTAAGGCTGACAAACACCTTTTGCTCATCAGCTAGATAGAAATAATATCCTTTGGTCTCTTTTGGGTGCCCTATGAAATAACACTTGTCAGACCTAGGTCCAAGCTTGTCCATAATTAAATATTTAACATAAGCTGGACACCCCCAAACCCTAAGGTGCGAGAGTACTGGCTTACGTCTTATCCATATCTCATATGGAATTTTGGTTACAGACTTACTCGAAACCCTATTTAGAAGGTAACATGCCGATTCGAGCGCATATCCCCAGAGGGAGATCGGCAGACCAGCAAACCCCATCATGGATCGAACCATGTCCAACAAGGTCTGATTCCTCCTTTCAGACACACCATTATGCTGTGGTGTTCCAGGAGGAGTCCACTGAGAGAGAATCTCATTCTCCCCAAGATATGTCAGAAACTCATTGGAAAGGTATTCACCTCCTTGATCAGATCGAAGAGTTTTAATATACTTTTCAGTTTATTTTTCTACCTCATTTCAGAATAGTTTGAACATTTCAAATGACTCCGATTTATGCTTCATTAGGTAGACATACCCATACCTCGATAGGTCATCTGTGAAGGTTATGAAGTAGAAATATCCACCTCTTGCACTTGAGCTTATAGGTCCACATACATCAGAATGTATCAGACACAAGAGTTCACTGGCTCGCTCACCTTTTTCAGTAAAAGGTGATTTGGTCATCTTTTTAAGAAGACAGGACTCACAGGTTGGAAGTGATTCACAATCACCAACTTCAAGAATTTCTTCTTTAGCCAACCTGTTTATCCTGTTCTTATTAATATGACCTAGCCTACAGTGCCAAAGGTAGACTTCTGACACATTATCCATTCTAGGGCATTTACCGAAGGTTTGAACCACATTAACAGGCTGTGATAGTAAGTAAATTCTATTATATAGTTGTCCAACAAACATTGTAACACCATTCAAAATGATATTGCAAATATTTTCTTTTATTAAAAATTCATAACTGTACATGGCCAAAAGGCCTACAGAAATAATATTTAATAAAAAACTTGGATAATAGTGACATTCACTCAGAATTATATTGTAAGAATTGATTACAAGGTTCATGATTCCTAAAGCTAGAACTGGAACTTTGCTTCCATCTCCAACATTCAGGAACCTCTCACCTTCATCAAATCTCCTACTGACCTGCAGACCCTGCATCAAATTGCAGATATGATAAGGGCTCTCGGTATCCAATACCGAGGCAGTAGTATCACAAATGGAAAAGTTGCAAGGAGTTATCATATAATTACCTTGCTTCTTCTTCGGCCTGTTCGGGTCCAGGGAGGCAATGTATAGAAGACAGTTCCTCTTCCAGTGCCCCTGCTTCTTGCAAAAAAAGCACTCCGCCTGGCTCTGGTCAAGCTTGTGCTTCTTGGTCTGACCCTGTGCAGACGTCCCAGCATGCTGCTACACCCTCTTATAATTTTTCTTCTTCTTGTTCTTCTTCCCTTTCTTAAAGGGTCGACGACCAGAAGAAGACCCTCCCACAACATTCACCGACTCCTTATGGAGCTGGTGGTCCTTCTCAAAGTTCTGCAGCAACCCCAACAAGCCATGGTAGTTCACTGCAGGCTTTGTCATCCGAAAATGAGTAAGAAAGGGAAGGAAGGACTTGGGCAAAGAATTAAGGATCGCATCCTTAGCGAGCTGCTCGTGCAAGGAAAAGCCCAGTTTACTTAGGTGCTCAATCATTTCTATCATGTACAGTGCATGAACGGTGACTGAGGCCCCATCCCTCATCCGAGCATTAAAAATGGCACAATTAGTATATAAATTATTAATACTAAAGACTTAGACTTTAGTCTAAAGTTTCTCCTAGTATTTTTACGAACTGGTAGCCTCAACCTCTAATTCGAGAAATTACTTTAATTTATTTGTGGGTACTAAAATCCACACAGACCACACATGAGCCCAACTTTGGTTGGTCAACCCATGTGCATCTATGGGTAGGTTCATAACCAGTTATTTCTCTAAACAACTTCTAGTAATTAATTTTGCCCCAGAACCTAATCAGTAGGCTTTGACCTCCACTGAAAAGATCTGGTTAGGTCCAACCATTAACATGACTTAATTTGGTGAATCGGACCAATAAATGATCAGGCCCGACTTTGGCCGGCCAACCTGACCACCATCAGAAAGACTCAACCAAATGATCATATTATGAATGATAATTCCATTAGTTAATAAGCACCAGGCCTTTGGGCCTCCACTGATTATTAAACTAATGGACTCATTATCACTCACTTAATGGGAGGCTATATCTTAGTTATCACTATAACTTAATCATTTTAGAGACCTAATAATTTTTGAGAATTTTATTAAAGGATAGAAGAGAAGAAATTAACCAGCCAATTTCAATCCTCCCACTGACTTCACCAAGTCAGATTAAAAAAGATTTAATTAAAGCCGGCATTAGGAGCACCTAAATCAATCACACTGATTTACCTAATGACATGGGTGAGCCCTAATCACCAAGTGATCTAATCAAAACCTAACTCACCAGGTTGGCCAGGTAAGTGAGATCAGTGGTGAGGATATGCCATTAACTCGTCATAGATCGAATCAATGCGAGTAGCTCCCACTTAAAAACCACTGGTCAAACTGCCGAACTTACCTTAGACACCAACCGGTTCATTAGTTTTAATTTGATCAACTTAGTAAATAGGGTTCCACCATGTAGCCATGAGTTAAGTCCATCTTGGTCTAGTTAAAGACATGGACCCATTCAACTACAACTACTGGAGTTGAGTCTAGAGTGTCCTTGACCTAATCTAATTCAACTTTTGATTAGATTTGACCAATTACTCTAATTTAGTTCATTTCTTTAAGCTAACCTTAGGTCTAACCCAATTATGGACCTAATCCATCTAACCCATTGACCCACAAGTTTATACAATTGTCTTAGGTCTTAATTCACAATTTCAGACCAACTAGACAACTCTTAATTCTTTTAATTAAGTATTTGGGCTGATGGGTCAGGGTTTGGCATTTCGAAAATAATTATCAAATTTGAAAGGTTATATTTTCTGTTCACCAAATATGTTGACTCATTTCACAAATGGATCAGCATATTTCATAAACAGCAATCCTATTGCTAATTACATAACAGAAAATAACTCAATCAAAATAAATCATGAATATTCCTTTAGATCTAATCTAACACATTCATGATAAATTTTACAATTGAACCTTTACAATTAAGTCGTTTCACTACTTCGTCTGCATGGGATATAATCGCATCGGCCCCCCTACCGCCATAGGAGAACCCCATCGAATGGGAGGAGAGGGCCTTTAAACCTTACTTTTCTCTTATGATCGGATGACCATGGCAACCAACCCAATTAGACTACTTACTACTTGGATCAAGTATATCTAAATATACTATTTTTAAAATTTAAATTTCAAATTTCAAATTTTAAATTTTAAAAAAATTTCAAATTTCAAATTTTTGAATTTTAAATTTTGAATTTTAAATTTTGAATTTTAAATTTAAAATTTCAAACAAATTTTAAATTTCAAATTTCAAATTTTGAATTTCAAATTTTTGAATTTTTTGAATTTCAAATTTTAAATTTCAAATTTCAAATTCAAATTTTAAATTTAAACTTTTAGATTACTACTTAATCTACGTATGCAAATATATATCATATTTTAGAATCCACTCTGATACCATTAGTGTGAAAAATGGTGCAGAGGCAAAATGATAATTTTAAAACTTTTTTAAAATTATAATTTTATAGTAAAAATTATTAATTAATCTAATTAATTAATATATGTTAACCCTACATAAGGATCTAAATATGATATATATAGCATGCATTTAAATTTAAAATTTTAAATTCTCTACAGTAAATATTTTACTGTTATGTGTTCAGAACACATTATCTTCATGCAGGTAGTCGATCGCTGTAGTCTGATCACCGTCAAAAAAATTTGATCATTTTAATGTAGCCACACAGTATGTCTGACCTCTGTGGATCATCCACATGAAGCTCCTGATCTGATCGGCTCCTCACGAATGCTAGTTCGTTGCAGAACCTTTTCGACAGCCGATGTTGATCGAACTCCTTCGATTGGTGTCTGTCGATTCTTCAGATGCTCTGGATCATCAGCAGAGATAGTAGAGAGGTTGATGAAGTTCTCTCTAAAGTTTGGTGGACTCACGATACTCGTAGCTCACCTTCTCACTTCCCGAACCCTAGGCAGAAATCCTAGGGTGCTCTCAGAAAACCCTGCGCCCCCTCTCTTTCTTTTCTTTCTTCTCGAAAATTTTGAACTTTTCAAAACCATGTAGAAAGCTTTCTCACACCCACTTTTCTCTCTCAAAAATCTCGTATGCATGCCCCACCTTCTTCTCTCTTTTAAAATAATGCAAGATGCGTCTTAAACGTGTCAGAGGATAAAGCTAGGTGGTTGCTCACTTGAATTCAAATCGAATTTGAATTCAAATGCCAACCAACCCATCCTTATCCACTCTGGGCGAGAGAAGAGAGGAGGTGTAGATTCTTTGTACATGGAGAGTTTACACGAGAAACTCTTTCTCGTGTAGAATAAGTGGCACACAAGATAAGGTGTGGCGCATGGAGTTGGGTGCCCATTCAAATTCAAACATCCTTTGAATTTGAATGGCCAACTAACCTATCTTTATCCAGATAAATGGCACACAAGTGAAGGCGTGGGAAGGCTTCTATGTGGGAGAAAATTTACAAGAAGTTGTTTCTCGTGAATTCAAATGGGCGCAGAAGAGTGAGGTGGCGCAGGGAGATGAGGTCAAAGTGGTTTCAACCTAATTGAGCCAACCTAATCAAAATAGGTTAGGCACAATTAGACTAAGTTAAACCTAACTTAATTAGGCTTAATTAGGCTCAATAAAATCCTAATCAAATTAAGAATTGACTAAGCCCAACCCCTGATCAGATCAGAGACCAAACCACCTTGGCGATTAGGTCAATACTTAACCTAATCGGGTCAAACCCAACTGAATCCAATTCAATTGGACTTGATCCAAAAATAATTACTCAATCAAATTAAGTTAATTAATGATCAAATTACTAATTAAATCTCTCATAAATATTGAGTCCAAATCTGATGGGCAATCGGACATCAGAGTCCATCGATATGAAACCCTGATCAAAAAGTCCCAAACCAGTGGGACTCTTGACCCCGGTACCCAGAATGTGTGGAACTCATGATCAGAGAATCCTGATTCTCAATCACAGAGTCTTCGAGTATTTGAACTCTTGGTCGAAGAGTCTCAGTCTAGTGGGACTCTTCACCAGCCATCAGATTAGATAGGAACCTCTAATGTGTGTGACCCCGCAGGTTCGAACCTAAGCCAGTAGCACAGGAATCAATTCCTGTACTAATCGAAGTGATCATCTAGCAATGGTACCCGACATCCGGATAGATCGAATAGTCACAATCGCAATACTCAGAACCTATGTGAATATGGTTACTGTATAATTCATCCCTTTTGACCCTTGTGTTTAGGACGACTCAGGGTTAAACTGTCAACCCTGATTAGATCATCCGAATCGTGCTCAACTCAAATAGTCTTGTGACTCCTCACTAGGACTATCCTAGCCAAGGTTTTGTTAAATTGAAACATGACTATACACAGCTTCTGAACTGGAGTGGTCAATCTCATCTTGACACACGCACCGACAAGTAAAGTACTTGACTACACCCAGCAGCCTTCCATCACTGAATTAAAAATTCAGGTAGTCCAGTACCTAAGTGTAGTGAGTTGCTTGCAAATCACCATGGTGATCTCAGGTCGTTATATCCATATCCCATCAGAGCAAATCTTGACAGCAGAAAAAGCTCCAGAGTCGGTCACGTTCAGTGCAGATGTACCCTTACATCTCACTTGTATGCCATACCAGTGTCTCCACACTCCTTGGTTAAGAGGACAACCAACCCATATGGCACACAACGACCTATGCTTGATAAACATTATTATCCTTGGTAACAACGTATCATTTGGTCGCAAACAAGTTTAAGGACTAAAGAACAAATCCTCCTTTGTCGAGTCTAAATAGTCCTAAGGACTTCACCACAACACAGGAGTTCATTAGAAGATGAAACAATTTGTGATGAAAAATATCAAAATAATTTTTATTTATTTATAATTCATATACTAATATAAGAATGAGAACAACCATCAACAGGCTGACGATTGGCTTTGGGATACTATTCCCAATACTTTATAGGTCTCCACCTTTTCGTCTGCGCCCTCTTCCTTTTCAAGACCCACTTACACCCCATGGGTTTTACTCCTTCGGGTGGGTCAACCAATATCCACACATCGTTGACCTTCATGGACTCCATTTTGGATTTCATGGCCTCTAGCCATTTTTCAGAGTCAGATCTCTGCATTGCATCCATGTAGGTGATCGAATCCTCATCGTTTTCATCAAGTTCGATAGGATCGCCATCCCGGACCAAGAAATCATAGTATCTGTCCGGTTGACGTGGTACTCTACCAGACCGCCTTAAGGGTGCAGGAACAATAGGCTCCGAATTTGATCTAACCAAATTCGGTTCAAGTTCAGCAACTTGTATCGATTTTTCCACCTGCCGAACTTCCTCAAGTTCGACCTTAGAGGCAACAGTCCCTTCACCAAGGAACTCCTTTTCCAAAAAGATTGTCTTAAGGCTGACAACACCTTTTGCTCATCAGCTAGGTAGAAATAATACCCTTTGATCTCTTTTGGGTATCCTATGAAATAATACTTGTCAGACCTAGGTCCAAGCTTATCTGTAATTAAATGTTTAACATAAGCCGGACACCCCCAAACCCTAAGGTGCGAGAGTACTGGCTTACGTCCTATCCATATCTCATATGGCGTTTTAATTACAGACTTACTCAAAATCCTATTTAGAAGGTAACAAGCTGATTCGAACGCATATCTCCAGAGGAAGATCGACAGACCAGCAAACCCCATCATGGATCGAACCATGTCAAACAAGATCCGATTCCTCCTTTCAGACACACCATTATGCTGTGGTGTTCCAGGAGGTATCCACTAAGAGAGAATCCCATTCTCCCCAAGATATATCAGAAACTCATTGGAAATGTATTTACATCCTCGATCAGATCGAAGAGTTTTAATACACTTCTCAATTTATTTTTCTACCTCATTTCGGAATAGTTTGAATATTTCAAACGACTTTGACTTATGCTTCATTAAGTAGACATACCATACCTCGATAGGTCATCTGTGAAGGTTATGAAGCAGAAATATCCACCTCTTGCACTTGAACTCATGGGTCCACATACATCAGAATGTACCAGACCCAAGAGTTCACTGGCTCGCTCATCTTTTTTAGTAAAAGGTGATTTGGTCATCTTCCCAAGAAGACAGAACTCACAGGTTGGAAGTGATTCACAATCACCAACTTCAAAAATTCCTTCTTGAGCCAACCTGTTTATCCTATTTTTATTGATATAACCTAGCCTACAGTGCCAAAGGTAGACTTCTGACATATTATCCATTCTAGGGCATTTACCGGAGGTTTGAACCATATTAACAGGCTGTGATGGTAAGTAAATTCCATTATTTAGTTGTCCAACAAATATTGTAACACCATTCAAAATGATATTGCAAATATTTCCTTTTATTAAAAATTCATAACTGTACATGGCCGAAAGGCCTACAGAAATAATATTTAATAAAAAATTTGGACAATAGTGACATTCACTCATAATTATATTACGAGAGTTGATTACAAGGTTCATGATTCCTAAAGCTAGAACTGGAACTTTGCTTCCATCTCCAACGTTCAGAAATCTCTCGCCTTTATCAAATCTCCTACTGACCTGCAGACCCTGCATCGAATTACAGATATGATAAGGGCTTCCGGTATCCAATACCCAGGCAGTAGTATCACAAATGAAAAAGTTGCAAGGTGTTATCATATAATTACCTTGCTTCTTCTTCGGCCTGTTTGGGTCCAGGGAGGTAATGTATAGAGGACAGTTCCTCTTCCAGTGCCCCTGCTTCTTGCAAAAGAAGCATTCCGCCTAGCTCTGGTCAAGCATGCACTTCTTGGTCTGACCCTGTGCAAACGTCCTAGCATGTGGCTGCACCTTCTTGTTCTTCTTCTTCTTGTTCTTCTTTCCTTTCTTAAAGGGTCGACGATCAGAAGAAGACCCTCCCACAATATTCACCGACTCCTTATGGAGCTGGTGGTCTGTCTCAAAGTTCTGCAGCAACCCCAACAAGCTGTGATAGTTCACTGCAGGCTTTTGTCATCCGAAAATGAGTAAGGAAGGAGAGGAAGGACTTGGGCAAAGAATTAAGGATCGCATCTTTATCGAGCTACTCGTGCAAGGAAAAGCCCAGTTTACTTAGGCGCTCAATTATTTCGATCATGTACAGTACATGATCGATGACTGAGGCTCCATCCCTCATACAAGCATTGAAAATGGCACAACTAGTTTTATGCCTTTCAACGTCGTTAGGCGTGCCAAAGGAGTCATTCAACATTTGAAGCATCTCCTGCGGCTGGGCATTCTCGAACCTGTGGCTGAACTCATCATCCATTGCTGCCAGCATTATGCACCGTACGATGGTACGGTCGTTAGCCACTTCTGGTAAGTGTCTCAGACCGTCCCTCTAGCATTCGAGCTGGCTTCTCAGGTGCTGGATCCGTTACTATATAAAGGATCCGTTCATGCTCAAGGATGATTTTCAATTTTTGATACCAGCTATCAAATTAGGTCCCATGAGCTTGTCATTATCTAATAATGATCGGAGCAACAGGGTAGTGGCCATAGCTGTATAAAGAAATCCAGACCTTTATTAGTATATAAATTATTAATCTAAAGACTTAGACTTTAGTCTAAAGTTTCTCCAGTATTTTTATGAACTGGTAGCCTCAACCTCCAATTCGAGAATTACTTTAATTCTTATGGGTACTAGAATCCACACAGACCACACGAGCCAACTTTGGTTGGTCAACCCATGTGCATCTATGGTAGGTTCATAACTAGTTGTTTCTCTAAACAACTTCTAGTAATTAATTTTGCCCAGAATCTAATCAGTAGGCTTTGGCCTCCACTGAAAAGATCTGGTTAGGTCCAACCATTAACATGACTTGATTTGGTGAATCGATCAATAAATGATCAGGCCCGACTTTGGCCGGCCAACCTTGACCACCATCAGAAAGACTCAACCAAATGATCATATTATGAATGATAATTCCATTAGTCAATAAGCACCAGGCCTTTGGGCCTCCAGTGATTATTAAACTAATGGACTCATTATCACTCACTTAATGGGAGGCTATGACTTAGTTATCACTATAACTTAATCATTTTAGGGACCTAATAATTTTTGAGGATTTTATTAAAAGATAGAAGAGATGAAATTAACCAGCCAATTTCAATTCTCCCACTGACTTCACCAAGTCAGATTAAAAGATTTAATTAAAGCCGGTATTAGGAGCACCTAAATTAGTCACACTGATTTACCTAATGACATGGGTGAGCCCTAATCACCAAGTGATCTAATCAAAACCTAACTCACCAGGTTGGCCAGGTAAGTGAGATCGTGGGGATATGCCATTAACTCGTCAGAGATCGAATCAATGCGAGTTGCTCCCACTTAAAAATCACTGGTCAAACTGCAACTTACCTTAGACACCAACTGGTTCATTAGTTTTAATTTGATCAACTTAGTAAATAGGGTTCCACCGGTAGCCATGAGTTAAGTCCATCTTGGTCTAGTTAAAGACATGGACCATTCAACTACAACTATTGGAGTTGAGTCTAGAGTGTCCTTGACCTAATCTAATTCAACTTTTGATTAGATTTGACCAATTACTCTAATTTAGTCCATTTCTTTAAGCTAACCTTTAGGTCTAACCCAATTATGGACCTATCATCTAACCCATTGACCCACAAGTTTATGCAATTATCTTAGGTCTTAATTCACAATTCTAGACCAACTAGATAACACTTAATTCTTTTAATTAAGTATTTGGGCTGATGGGTCAGGTTTGGCATTTCAAAATAATTTTTAAATTTGAAAGGTTTATTTTTGTTCACCAAATGTGTTGACTCATTTCACAAACGGATCAGCACATTTCATAAACAGCAATCCTATTGCTAATTACATAACAGAAAATAACTACAATCCAAAATAAATCATGAATATTCCTTTAGATCTAATCTACACATTCATGATAAATTTTATAATTGAACTTTCATTATTAGTCCTTTCGCTGCTTCATCTGCATGGATATAATCGCATCGGCACCCCTACCGCATAGGAGAACCCATGAATGGAGAGAGGGCCTTTAAATCCTACTTTTTTCTCCTATGACCGGATGACCATAGAACCAACCCAATTAGACTACTTACTACTTGGATCAAGTATATCTAAATATACCAATTTTAAAATTTAATTTCAAATTTTAATTTTCAAATTTCAAATTAATTTCAAATTTCAATTTTAAAATTTTGAATTTTAAATTTTGAATTTTAAGATTTCAAATTTGAATTTAAAATTTAAATTTAAATTTAATTTTAAATTTTAAATAATTTAAATTTAAATTTCAAATTTTGAATTTAAATTTTGAATTTGTTTTAATAATTTTAAAATTCAAATTTTAATTTGAATTTAAATTTCAAATTTAAACTTTTAGATTACTACTTAATCTACCATGCAAATGTATATCATATTTTAAACCGCTCTGATACCATTTGGGAATTTCAGTGCAGGGGTAAAAATGTAATTTTAAAATTTTTTCAAAATTATAATTTTAAGTAAAATTATTAATTAATTATTAATTAATATATATTAATCCATAACAAAGATCTAAATATGATATATATAGCATCATTTAAATTTGAAATTTTGAATTCTCTACAGTAAATATTTTACTGTATATGTTCAGAACACATACCTTCATGCAGGTAGTCGATCCTGAGTCTGATCACCGTCGGAAGGTTGATCATTGCAATACAGCCACATAATATGTCTGACTCTACGAATCATCTACATGAAGCTTTCGTCTGATCGGCTCCTCACGAATGCTGTTCATTGCAGAACCTTTCGACGCTGATGTTGATCGAACTCCTTCGATCGGTGTCTGCGATTCCTTGGATGCTCTGAAGTATCAGTAGAGATAGTAGAGAGGTTGATGAAACTCTTCTGAAGTTTGTGGACTCACGACATCATAGCTCACCTTCTCACTTCCGAACCCTAGACAGAAACCTCTAGGTGCTCATAGAAAACCCTATGCCCACTTCTTTTCTTTTCTTTTCTCTCGAATTTTTTTTGAACTTTTCAAAACCATGCAAAAGCTTCCTCACACCACTTTTCTCTCTCAAAAATCATGTACGCACGCCCCACCTTCTCTCTCTTTTAAAATAAAGCAAGATGCGTCTTAACGCATGAGAGATAAAGCTAGGTGGTTGCTCACTTGAATTCAAATCGAATTTGATTTCAAATGCAACCAACCCATCCTTATCCACTCTGGGTGAGAGAAGAGAGGAGGCATGGGTTCTTTGTGCATGGAGAGTTTACACGAGAACTCTTTCTTGTATAGAATAAGTGGCACAAGATAAGATGTGGCGCATGGAGTTGGTTGCCCATTCAAATTCAAACATCCTTTGAATTTGAATGGCCAACTAACCTATCTTTATCTAGATAAATGGCGCACAAGGGAGGGTGTGAGAAGGCTTCTGTGTGGGAGAAAATTCATGAGAAGTTGTTTCTCGTGAATTAAATGGGCGCAGATAAGTGAGGTGGCACAGGGAGATGAGGTCAAAGTGGTTTCAACCTAATTGAGCCAACCTAATCAAAATAGGTTAGGCACAATTAGACTAAGTTAAATCTAACTTATTAGCTTAATTAGGCTCAATAAAATCTTAATCAAATTAGAATTGACTAAGCCAACTCCTGATCAAATCAGGACCAAAACACCTTAGCGATTAGGTCAACACTTAACTAATCGGGTCAAACCCAACTGAATCCATTCAATGGACTTGATCCAAAAATAATTACTCAATCAAATTGAGTTAATTATGATCAAATCACTAATTAAACCACTCATTAAATACTGAGTCCAAATCGATGGGCAATCGGGCATTAGAGTCATCGATATGAAACCCTGATCAAAAAGTCCCAAACCAGTGGGACTCTTGACCCCGGTACCCAAAATGTATGAAACTCGTGATTAGAGAATCTAATTCTCGATCATAGATTTCAGACACATAGGACTCAAAGTTCACGAGCATTAGACTCTTCATCGGCCATCAGATCAGATAGGAACCTCTAATGTGTGTGACCCCGCAGGTTCGAACCTAAGCCGGTAGCACAGAAACCAATTCCTGTACTAATCGAAGTGACCATCTAGCAATGGTGCTCGATATTCGAATAGGTCGAATAGTCACAATCGCAAACTCAGAACCTACGTGAATATAGTTACTGTATAATTTATCCCTTTTAACCCCTGTGTTTAGGATGACTTAGGGTTAAACTGTCAACCCTGATTCACGTATCATCCGAATCGTGCTCAACTCAAACAGTCTGTGATCCTTACTAGGACTACCTGGCTAAGATTTTGCTAAATTGAATACGACTGTACACAGCTCCTGAACTGGAGTGGTCAATCCCATCTTGACACACCACCGACAAGTCAAGTACTTGACTACACCCAGCAGCCTTCCGTCACTGAATTAAAAATTCAGGTAGTCTAGTACCTAAGTGCAGTGAATTGCTTGCAATCACCGTGGTGGTCTCAGGTCGGAGGGACAGTTATACCCATATCCCATCAGAGCAAATCTTGACAGCAGAAAAAGCTCCGGAGTCGGTCACGTTCAGTGCAGATGTACCTTACATCTCACCTGTATGCCATACCAGTGTTTCCATACTCCTTAGTTAAGAGGACAACCAACCCATATGGCACACAATGACCTATGCTTGATAAACGTTGTTGTCCTTGGTAACAACGTATTATTTGGTCACGAACAGGTTTAAGGACTAAATGACAAATCCTCTTTTGTCGAGTCTAAATAGTCTAAGGACTTCACCACAACACAGGAGTTCATTAGAAGATGAAACAATTTATGATAAAAATATCAAAATAATTTTATTTATTTATAATTCATATACTAATACAAGAAAGAGCACAACCGTCAACAGGCTGACGATTGGCTTTGGGACACTATTCCCAATACTAGGGCAGCCAATAGTCTCTTCTTAATATTGAGAAAAGATGATCCATACCCCAGTCTTACGTCTATCTAATTTTTTCAAGATTTTTGAAGTAGTATGCGATGCGTCAGGAGTTGGGATTGGTGGTGTCCTTAGTCAAGAAGGTCATCCCAATAGCATACTTTATGAAAACTTGACAATCTAACTCAAGTATTCTACTACGATAAGGAGTTTTATACGGTAATCAAGTTTAAGATATTGGAGATATTACCTACTATCATAAGAACTTATTTTATACTCTGACCATGAGGCCCTCTGATTCTTGAATTTTCAAAAGAAACTGAATTTAGACATGGTAGGTGGTCGATTTTTGCAAGCCTATACTTTTGTTTTGAAATTCATGCAGGTATAAAAATCATACAGTTAATGCTCTGAGTCATCGTCATACTTTGCTGTCCATCATTAAGTATAGAAGTTGTTAGTTTTGATAAGGTTAAAGAAGATTATAAAGAGTGTCCAGATTTTGATGACATACTTAACTTTACTAAAGCCATCTAAGAAATATAGTGAATACACCCTTCAAGATGGTTATCTATTTAGAGAAACTAGTTGTGTATCCCCATAAATCTTTAAGAGATTTTTTTAGTTTGAAAACTACAACTAGAGGATTAGCTGAACACTTTGGTAGGAATAAAACCATAGAGTTAGTAGAAGTCAGTTCTTTTGGCCAAGCTTGAAAAGAGATTCATCCGAATTATTGTCCAATGTAAGACGGTGCTTGCCAAATAGAGAAAACAAAACACCGCCTATAACACCCTTACTATACCAGACTGTCCTTAGCAAGACAATAGTAGAATTTATTTTTGGATTACCTAGGACAACTAGAAGCATGATTCATTCTAGTGTGTAGATAGATTTTTAAAAATAATCCATTTCTTGCCCTGTTGCCAATGTCTGATGCGTCGAAAGTTGTAAGGATATATTTTGATGAGATTGTTAGACTACATAGATGCTTAAAACCATTGTGTCTGATAGGGATGTTAGATTTATGAGCTATTTTTGAAAAATTTTATGCACCTTCTAGCACAAAACTAAAATTTCTTCTGTCTATCACCTGCAAACGGATGATTAGATCGAAGTGGTCAATAGGAGTCTTAAAAATCTGTTGCGTTGCTTGATGGGGGAGCATATGGTAAACTAGGATTTTACTGCCCCGAGCCGAATTTGCATATAATAGCTCTGTTAATAGTCCATTGGCATGAGTCCTTTTGAAGTAGTTCATAGATATCAACCTAAAAAATCAATAGACCACATCCCACTACCATACATACTAGGATTTCAAATATGTAGATCATTGCATGGCATGTCAAGAGTCTAATAGAGAGATCAATAAAAAAATTAGCATTAGCAACAAAGTTTATAAATAGAATGCAGATTCTCATTGACATGCCCAAGAGTTTGCGGAGGGAGATTATGTGATTGTTCGATTGAGGCCTGAACGGTTTCCACCCAAAATCATGAAGAAGTTACATGCCTGAGGAGCAGGTCTATTTAAGATCATAAAAAAAATCAGACCAAATGCGTATGTTGTGAACTTACCTTCTGATTTTAGGATTAGCTCTATTTTTAACATTATAGATTTCATCACCTATAAAGAGCCAACTCAGAAACCTAGTAAGCCATTTGAGCTGGAACCAATCTTTGAGAGCATACCTATCCCTGAGTGTCCATCAGCCAAAATGTCAGCAAAACACGATCAGATTGAGAGAATTTTGGATGAGTAGATCTTCTCCACCTATAGTCGAGACTATTAGCAATATTTGATCAGATAATAAGATCCATCAGAGTTTGAAGATACCTGAATCACTCGAGAAGAGTTGCAGTATATTGATCCTAATCTGCTTAAGCATCACTAGAGCGAAATCGATCCACACTCGATAGGATCGAGTTTTTTCCACTTCGAGAGAATTGGTGCGGACACCAGAGCCATCAAAAGTCGGTGATATGATTTAGATTTGATTTGGATCGAAGAAGCCCCATTAGATTGACTCTTCTTTAGTTATTTATTTTCAGTCAATAAAGTTTTGATACATTTAGTTTTGGGTCCATAGGGCCATACTTGGGTTTGTATTGGTTTGTCCACATCACCTTTGGAGCCACAACTCTCCACACACCCAAGGTAGAAATATGCATGCCAGCATGTGCCATGTCCAAGAATTTTCATGTCAAGTTGTGCCAAGCATCAAGCGCCCACATGGAGTTCCATTTCTTCCCTAGGATTTCTTAAGAGTTCTTGGCTACTTGTTTTGTTAAAGGTTGATTTCTTTTCCATGATAGATTACTTTGTTTGGAAACTAGACATAATGTTTTACTTTTATGTGGAAGGGCTGATTTCTTCCTTATAAAAGGTAAGGAATTCCTAAAGAAATAGGACCCCTATGGTCCTATATAAACCTTTGTATTTTTCATGAAGAGAATAATGAAGGATTTTACCAACCCTCCAAATACTTGTGTCAATCCCTCCGAGAGAGAGAGGGTGTGAGAGCCAAAATCACCCAATAAGGGGAGGGTGTGAGGTCCACTTTCTATCCTATCCTTTAAACCTTCATCTATTTGAGATTCAGTGTTCCTACGACCCCAATTCGACTCCACCATCTACCCACACAAGCCTACCAACCAAGAGAAGATCTGTCTCCTCTAAAATTTTCATTTATCATGCTGAGAGAAAAGAGTGATCTCTTATTCTACAGATCATATGCTGTCAAGAACCTTCATTCCTTCTCAGTTGATTTTTGATTTCATTTTTTTATTAGATCTAACATTGGTAAAGGCCTAATTCTTTATCGACGGATCTATTTGGTTAAAGATTAAGAGCCCTAATCAAGGTAGTTTTTTAACTATCATGATCCAGATTCTTATCATCTTCTCAAATTTTCTCATGGGTTTAATATTTTATTTTCTCTCATTCCATTCATATTTTTTTTTTGCATGTACTCATGAGCATATTTAATTTCTGCTATCTATTTATTGACTTTTTTGTTGCTAATTGTTTACTGATCTCTAGAATGGTATTCATCTGCATCATTTAGATTGATCTCGCTTTGATCTCGTATCAATCAATCATGTCTCCTGAGCAGAGTATAGGCAACTATACTGTCTGTCCTGGGAATAATGATGCCCCTAGCTTGACGTGATTTGTTGTTGATGAACAGAAGGGGGCTTGATCATTTGGATTGATTTTTTTTTCTTTAGGGTTGTCTCGCATCAACCTCTAACTATCAAAGTATAACATTAGATTGTGTGTTAAGATGAGAAAGAGAGAGAGAGGAGGTGTGAAAGAGAGGGAATCAATCCTCTTCCTTAGCGTGAAGTTGGGCATCCCACTTTCCTTGGCGTGAAGGTGTTTGGCATCCCAAGCTTGGGTGTGAGGTGTCACACCAAGGATCCTCTCCTTCCCTCCTTTCTACCTTATGAAGGTACAACATCCGATGCTTCATCCCATTTTCTTACGAAGCCTGATGTGCATGCGAAGTAGAAGATTTGTTTGTTCAAACCTTTGTGAGGTTTTGGATTCAGAATCCTTTGAGAATTTGATTCTTATTTTGCTGTAAATCAAATAAAAGATAAAATATTTATTAACTTAATATAGAAAAGTTTTTAAATGCTTCCTGACAATCCGTTCATGAATCAGCCCAATTTTCTTCAATCTAGGATCAGAGCCAAGTTTTGATATATGGATGTATAACTGATTTTTTTTTATTGATTCACATATAGTATATGATTAAAATTTTATGTTAGATATTAAATCAATGTTAGATCTATTTAAATAAAATTTGAGATCTGATTTTGATTAGATTACATGATCCTAATCAATGGTTGGTTAAGGTTTGTTATAAATCTATTATAACATAATTTAATATTATAGATTTTTATTAGAATAACAATCTCTTTAAAATCTATTTTAAATTAATTTTAATAAATTTTTATTATTATTATTTTAGATTGAATGTTAGACTTATTTCAGATATAAATTGAATCTATTTTGATAGAATTTTAGATCTGATTTCCATCAAAAATTTGCACAGTATCAAAACAGATCCAACCAGAAATTTATCTTTATGTGTTCATATGTGCATCTAAATATTTTTCTATATGATTTTAAATATAAATTTAATATTTATATCCTATATAAATTAAGTTTCAAATCTGATATGAGGTATATGATGTATTAAATCTGATTAGATTAGATGAAGAACATGATTGATATGATCAAAGCCATGTTCATGCATGCTTTGTTTTCAACAAATTACATATAGATGTGATTTTATTTAAAATTAGATTTCAAATCTTAGTAGCCTAGTACTTGGATTGATGAGATCATCAACCATCTGATCATAAGAGGAAGAAGGGATTCAAGTTCTCTTTTATCCATGCGATAGATTCTCTTATGACGTGTAAGGCATCACTGTGATCTAGTATCTTGAAGAAGAACAGTAAATAAATTTTATGAATTATTTAATCATAAATAAATTTAGATTAGATATAAAGTAATTTATAACTCATTACAATAAGATAAATTTAGATATAAAAATTATTTTACAATTTGAATAGTATGTTACATAAAATAT